>NC_040079.1:100586404-100820685 GCF_003369695.1 Bos indicus x Bos taurus
TTAATTATACTATAAAGTCTTAATTTTTAAAAAATAAAATCATTCTAACAGAATATCAATTCATACACCCCACAATATGGGTTTCTGAAAGAAGATGAAATCATTTCAACTAGCATGAAAGAACCCCAAACTACTTTCTAAAAATTGTGCTATCACTATAATCCAATGGAACATAATAAATTTAACAGAAATGGAAACTTGGAGAACAAATGATCATTTGAACTGTTTTACTGAGTGAGATACTATTTTGAAATGAGAAACTGAAGTTTAAGGTCTGTCATGAATCCTCTATGTCACAAGGGTAAAATTTTCTTCAAAATTTTGACAGAATAATATGACTACTGTAAAATGAACTTTTACACAAAGAAACTAGAGACAAAGAATTTCATGAAAGGCACTGGACTAAACTGGAAAACTCAAAAACGTTCTTGTAATTCTAGGCTAAAAAGGAGACAGGTAAATCAGAAAAAAATGGAATCTTGTTTTATCTTAAATAATGGACACACAAATATCACTATAATATGTACAAAATTTCCCTCTATATGATAACTCCAAAGTTAATGGTAATATCATTCCTAAAGATTTCTTCAAACAATAAAGAAACTAGAAAAAGTGTTTCCTAAGAAGATAATCTATGCAAACACAGACATAAGAAGTAATAACAGCTTTTTCTCTAAGATCTTAAGAACAGCTGCAGATAATAGCATCAAAAGTTACAGAAGAATATTTTAGAAATAGAAATAAAATGGCTTATTTAAAGAAATAAAATTCTCTCTAGTTCATCTGTAAACAAAATACATTTGTGAAATCTAAAAAATGTTTTAAACTAGAGGAAATTATAAGAAAAACTATTTCAAGTTGATCAATTTAGAGCACCCAAAACTACATATTTCAATTATCTAAAAGATAACAATTCCCAGATTCGCCTCATCAATTTCAAATGAATCTATAACACAAAACTGAATGAAATAATCTAGGTTATTTCTCTTAAAATCTTTTAAGTGATTATAATATAGATGGATATTACAGATTAAAAAAAAAAAACTTTTCAAAAAACTATTACTGTAAGGGAAAGAAAAAATTAAGACTAAAACCAAACAGACAACAAAACAGATGAATTTGACAACTATCCCTAAAAGTATATTTACATCTCCTTTAGGGATAGGCAGATTTGTAAAATGTGCCTGCCTTGGCTCAAGGTAAGAAAGTGAAAAATGTCTCCCCTAAGAATTCATAACTGCAAGCCATTGTTCATGGCTTTGGAGTAGAAATTAACGATATTCATGTAGTGGAAGAGACACACAGGACAAACTTTTATTAAAATGGCCTTAGGCTGGTAGAGCTCCCAGGCACCTGGTAATAACTAACATAAATGTTTTCTGGAAAAACTTTTTAAAACTCTGACCTGAGAGAATTTTTTATAAGAATAGGCTAACAACCTGATAGAAAAGCTGAATAAGATTTGTACACACAACCAACCAAAAATATATAGATGCTCTAAGTCAACTAAGTATTGAGAGAAATGCAAAATAAAATGCCTCTACTATTTACATATATCACACTGGAAAGCATTATAACACTGGACAAACCAAGTTTGGCAGAAAAAGTAACATTACTCATTGCTAGTGTAAGTGTAACCTGGTTTGGAAAATATTGCACTTACCCAGCAAAACTGGGTGCCAATATCCTATAACTAAGCAAACCCATGCTTTGCTATATACCCTAACTCCTTGTTACCAAGCTGCAGAAGAGATTTAGAATAATATTTAAAGTGAGGTTGTTTATAAAAGCGAAAAGATGGAGGGCTTCCCTGGTGGCTCAGAATTCACCTGCAAATGCAGGAGACACATGTTTGGTCTTTCATATGGGAAGATCCACATTCCATGGAGCAACAAAGCTTGTGCATCACAACTATTGAGTACGACTGAGCGACTTCACTCACTCACTCACTCTAGAGCCCGGGAACCACAAGCCCAGCCAAAAACTGAAGCCCGTGAACTCTAGAGCATGTGCTCTGCAACACAAAAGCCATCAGAATGAGAAGCCCTCACACCACAACTAGAGAGTAGCCCCTGCTTGCCACAACTAGAGAAAAGCCCACATAGCAATAAAGACCCAGCAGAGCTAAAAATAAATAAATAAAATTATTATAAGTAAAAAAGTGGAAACAAAACTGCCAAACTACTACTTTGCCAACAAAGGTCCGTCTAGTCAAGGCTATGGTTTCTCCAGTAGTCATGTATGGATGTGACAGTTTAACTATAAAGAAAGCTGAGCACCGAAGAATTGATGCTTTTGAACTGTGGTGTTGGAGAAGACTCTTGAGAGTCCCTTAGACTGCAAGGAGATCTAACCAGTCCATCCTAAAGGAGATCAGTCCTGGGTGTTCACTGGAGGGACTGATGTTGAAGCTGAAACTCCAATACTTTGGCCACTTGATGTGGAGAGCTGACTCATTTGAAAAGACCCTGATGCTGGGAAAGATTGAGGGCAGGAGGAGAAAGGGATGACAGAGAATGAGATGGTTGGATGGCATCACCGACTCAATGGACATGAGTTTGGGTCGGCTCTGGGAGTTGGTGATGGACAGGGAGGCCTGGCGGGTTGCAGTTCATGGGGTCCCAAAGAGTCGAACATGACTGAGCAACTGAACTGAACTGAACTGTTAATGATCTATTTTCAATAAAAAAATGACATACTGGTGAAAATAAATGAGCTACAATTACACATATCAGCATGTATGAATCAATCAAGGTAAAGTTGGTCAAAGTATCAAATAATGGGGAAAAAACAGTTTGACTCAATTTACGCAAAATTCACACTGTGCAAAACTATGTATTACTTATGAATACACACACACACACGATGGTGGTAGTTTAGTCACTAAGTCCAGTCTGACCCTTGTTACCCCACCACACTGTAGCCCACCAGGCTCCTCTGTCCATGGCATTTCCCAGGCAAGAATACTGGAGTGGGTTGCCATTTCCTTCTCCAATATACATACATAAATACATATAAAAAATGGAGTGAATAAAAGACACAAACTTGAGAAAGGAGGTTATCTCTAGACTACATGGATGGTGAAGTGAGTCCTCAGGGATTCAAAGGTGACTTCATAGGTTTTGGTAATGTTCTATCTTTAAAGTGGGTTTGTGAACACAATAGATCTTCATTATTACTGTACTTTGCATTGAATATGTAAACTATACATTCTCAGGTGTAACTAGTATAGTATATTTCATAATATAAAACAGTAAACTGTTAAGAAAAACCAAAAGCAATATATTTCTTTCATTGGCTACTGAGTATACGCTTGCCCTTTGTCTTTCTCACCCTTTAAATTTTGACCTCAGAGTTTTGTAAGGGTTATTATGACTACTAGGGAATAAATTACCGTGTTTCTTATTGGAATCTTCTTGGGTTCTGGAGGCATATCCTGTGGAACAAATTTCACTGGTTCCTTAATCTGCCTCCTTGATCGTTTGGTCCCATCTGGTAAGGTTTCCATGGCCATCTCTGCTTCCATGTCACTGCTCCCTGCCTGGTCACATTCAGAACACTGCCTACATAAAGAAAAAAATATTATTTCATACATTTATTTTTACCTTCCAGCATTAGCCATGGTTTCTATAAATACAAAATGCAGGTATATGTTTAGAATATATGAAAATGTACACAGGAACATGTGACCATAGTCATATAATGACCATACATACAGAAAAGCACATACATTCCTTTAAGAGAAACAACAATACATGTAAAATGTCCAAAGCAATTTCATGTATCCCTAATAAGTATCATAAAAACACATGTAATACTGCCATATATTTATGTGAATGAATGTAAGAGGCCCAGTACTGATTAAAAAGATAGTTTTCCTTAGGAAATCATGATTTTTCCTCAAATGATATACATTGTGACACCAGAAAATCAAAGTCATTCTTTGACCAACTCTATTTGTCACAGCTATAATATCCTTGCATCTTAATTAATGGCAAGCTGTGCTGAATATACCAACAAGAAAATTCTGTAAAAATTCATACCTCTCATTCATTAGCACTGTAATTTAATACCAAATTAGTATTTATTTTAACAGCTTTAAATTTTGAACTCCAATAACAGAATTAAATACAAAGTATCATGTGTGGCTAATACAAATGCACTATTCAGTTCAGTTCAGTTCAGTCGCTCAGTCGTGTCTGACTCTTTGCGACCCCATGAATCGCAGCACGCCAGGCCTCCCTGTCCATCACCAACTCCTAGAGTTCACTCAGACTCACGTCCATCGACTCAGTGATGCCATCCAGCCATCTCATCCTCTGTCGTCCCCTTCTTCTCCTGCCTCCAATCCCCCCCAGCATCAGAGTCTTTTCCAATGAGTCAACTCTTCGCATGAGGTGGCCAAAGTACTGGAGTTTCAGCTTTAGCATCATTCCTTCCAAAGAACACCCAGGACTGATCTCCTTTAGAATGGACTGGTTGGATCTCCTTGCAGTCCAAGGGATTCTCAAGAGTCTTCTCCAACACCACAGTTCAAAAGCATCAATTCTTCGGCGC
Source organism: Bos indicus x Bos taurus (assembly GCF_003369695.1). NCBI lineage: Eukaryota > Metazoa > Chordata > Mammalia > Artiodactyla > Bovidae > Bos > Bos indicus x Bos taurus. Next base: position 100,590,962 of record NC_040079.1, read on the forward strand.
TCAGCCTTCTTCACAGTCCAACTCTCACATGCATACATGACCACTGGAAAAACCATAGCCTTGACTAGACAGACCTTTGTTGGCAAAGTAATGTCTCTGCTTTTAAATATGCTATCTAGGTTGGTCATAACTTTCCTTCCAAGGAGTAATCATCTTTTAATTTCATGGCTGCAATCACCATCTGCAGTGATTTTGGAGCCCAAAAAATATAGTTTGACACTGTTTCCACTGTTTCCCCATCTATTTCCCATGAAGTGATGGGACCAGATGCCATGATCTTTGTTTTCTTAATGTTGAGCTTTAAGCCAACTTTTTCACTCTCCTCTTTCACTTTCATCAAGAGGCTTTTGAGTTCCTCTTCACTTTCTGCCATAAGGGTGGTGTCATCTGCATATCTGAGGTTATTGATATTTCTCCTGGCAATCTTGATTCCAGCTTGTGCTTCTTCCAGCCCAGCGTTTCTCATGATGTACTCTCTGCATATAAGTTAAATAAGCAGGGTAACAATATACAGCCTTGACGTACTCCTTTTCCTATTTGGAACCAGTCTGTTGTTCCACGTCCAGTTCTAACCATTGCTTCCTGACCTGCATATAGGTTTCTCAAGAGGCAGGTCAGGTGGTCTGGTATTCCCATCTCTTTCAGAATTTTCTATTGGTAACATGCAATTAAAATTTAAGGTATTACTTTTAATATCTTAAAATTTCCATTTAAGCAAAAATTTTAACACTAAAAAATTTGACCAGTAGGAGTCAATTATCACTAGTTACTAAAGATTTTTATATAACTGTTGTTAAAAACCAAGCACTTTATTCTTTGGATTCCTAGATTAACATCAAATAAAAATATTTTTAACATACACGCATTTCTGTGATATGGAAACAAGTATCTTTTTAGAATGAATCACTGTAGGGACTTTTTTGTTTGTTTTTTAAGCGACTTGTTTCCTCTTTTGTTTCTCAGTTTGTAACTATATTCCTTGTCAGGATAGTCTCTAGCTTCTCAAGCTCATCCCCACCAAAGGTTAATACATTTAGGTGACAAAGAAACTTGCTTTAGAGCACTCAGATAAACAAAAATGTTATGCTCTGAAAACCACAAAACACTGAACAACTCAGAAAAATCTAAAAAATATCTAACTGCTAAGGCAGAAATTTATTTCTATTTCAAGGCAACTGCCACACGATACTTGTAGTACATAAACTCAATACAGATGAAAACACTATTTGCAGCTCTTTCAACAATCTGTTAAACACTATAGTCCTCATTTTATAAATAGCCTTTAAAATATGAAAAAGCAGCTCTGCTACCATAACTGGTACACAAGATCCTAAGAAATAGGATGTTTAAAGTAATAATAATGAAAATTCATGTTAGGAATTTATGCCAAAGGACTACCTTCATACTGAAATACTAAGAGATTTTTCTCAGTTTGCTATATATTCTTGATCCTTAGCACTATACACTCCAACTTATGTTAAGGAGGTTTTTAAATCTTTATTATTAAAGGGAAACAATTTCATTGTTTATGTGTGCTGTGTGCTTAGGCACTCAGTCACGTGCGACTCTTTGCGACCCCATGGACAGTAGTCCACCAGGCTCCTCTGTCCATGGGGATTCTCCAGGTAAGAATAGTGGAGTGGGTTGCCATTTCCTTCTCCAATATACCTAAATAAATACATATAAAAAATGGAGTGAAGCCCTTTTAAAAATCTTTATTATTAAAGAAAAACAACGTCATTGTACAATAATGCTAAAACACATCCATGATTATGACAAAGTTCCCTGGCCCTGAAGACTACCAAACTGGTTTTCAACTTAGAAACGCACATAGGATACTTATTAACACTGCTGATATTCTAATACGTGACAGCAGTTTCTCTTAAATTCTGGTTTCAAAAGCACTCACAAATCAGAAGTAATACATCCCACTATATTTGAAAAGAGTTGACCAGTATGACTGTCTCCAGGCAAATTGATAAAAGAGCACTATGAAAAAGAAGGGCTTCTCTCATAGCTCAGCTGGTGAAGAGTCCACCTGCAATGCAGGAGACCCCAGTTTGATTCCTGGGTCGGGAAGATCCACTAGAGAAGGGATAGACTACCCACTCCAGTATTCTTGGGCTTCCCTCGCGGCTCAGCTGGTAAAGAATCCACCTGCAATGCAGGAGACCTGGGATCAATCCCTGGGTTGGGAAGATCCCCTGGACAAGGGAAAGGCTACAGACATCAGTATTCTGGACTGGAGAATTCCATAGACTATATAGTCCATGGGGTCGCAAAGAGTCGGACATGACTGAGAGACTTCCGCTTCACTTCATGAAAAAGTAATCATGTGAAAATGGTGAAAGAATGTGAGATTCTTAATAAAATGGACAGACGTAGGTTTATGAAATAAAACAATGAGGTCAGAAAATATGCTTTAATGTATTTGATAAATAAACACCTTTTTGTACAGATTATCATTTAAGATTGGGGTCTAGTCATGTAAAATTTGTATAAAAAGAATAGTCATGTGCCTTCCAAAGCTCTCCGTGACCTATATTCTTCCTATACAGAATCAATCTATTAGAATTTGAACATCTGTCTTTCTCTTGGATTAAAATTAAGGAAAGAATAAAACTTATAAGTATCATAAACTTTTATCAAACATCTGTAGTGATTCCACATGCCTAAGTTAATGAAAAAATTCAAAAACGTAAGTCAAATGTTTCTAGATTTACAAAGAATGGTTGAATTTTAATACACAACTAGCCACAAGTAAAGCCTTTGGTGACACTAATTTGAAAACAAAATACTAAACTACATTTAAAGCATGAATATGGAGGCAAATTCTTAATAAAGAACAAAAATAAAGAATTTGAAAAAATGTTATAATAAAGAGAATTATAAACACACTAAACAGAATTCATGCCTTAAGAAACCACTGCTAAGATATTAAAATAGCCTCAATTAACTTAAATTCATTTATCAAAAAATTTGCTACATCTCTATACATATAATACTGTAATAAACATTTATGTCTGAAGTATTCTTACCACAAAAAATGATAACTATGTGAGGTGACAAATATGCTAATTAGCTTGATTGTGGTGATTATTTCACAGTGTATACATATATTAAATCATTATGTTGCAAACCTTAATATACACAACTTTTAAATGCCAATATGTCAATATTATTGGAAAACATTATAAAATTTTCAATTAAAAATATACTGAAAACTTTATTATGCATCAAATATGTTCTAATACTTCATCTAATACTGTTGAAACTAAGAGCAACACCAGTTCTAACATGTACATGCTCTTCAGTTTACTTACCAATAACTGTTTTTGGTCTTTCTTGGCATCCTCGTAAGAGGAGGGTCCAGACATCCAAGATGGTAATGCAGTTTACAGGTATCACACAATAAAAGAAGATGCTGATCATGGTTCTTCTTACAAATTCCACAACTTTGATAAAGGCAGCAGCAATAAAGGATTAGAATAATAATTATCATAGTGAATAGTTAATTTACGGCATATTTTTAAATTTTCAAAATTTCATTGTGATTTAACTTAATATATTTCTTTAACTGAAATCAAATACTTTTTTTAATAACACATATCTTTTTATAATGGCAAGAATCTAAATACTTTTGAGAATGTAGAATAGTTTAGATCTATTATAAATTTAAATTTTGCTGGAGTCAAACTATTCAGAGAAGGGCATATGTTAGGTATTTATTCTAACATCATCTTAATCTTCTTTATTACTTAAAGCCCATGTAACATCAGACCAAATTTTCTCTAGGAACAAATATTAAACAAAAATAGTTTTCAATTTTCTACCTCTCTAAAACTACAAAGAAGTTACTTTACAAACGAAATTCTGTTTATTTTCTACCATTAACTGTAAATCTTTCAAAGAACCTTCAACGTGTAAATAAGCTACATATGTTAAGTCTTTTTACAGAATCAGACTTTGAGTCTTAAAAATATACCAATTGATATTTATTATAAAGAACTGGAAGTTTTATTATTATTGTTGCCATTGTTTTAGATTTTTGATTGTTCTTAAGAAATCTAACTTTTCTTGTGCAAAAGGTCAACTACTCCTGAGAGCACAAACACCATGATCTACAATCCAGGGTGTACTTATATTAGGAATGTGAAGGGTGAGGAAAAAGTTGAGATCCTAAAAAAGCCATAAGTATACAGAAAAAGTAATGATGTTTGAATTTTAAATAATCTTAGAAAAAAAATCAAATATATACATATACAACAAAGACCAATCAATACTTGGTCTCAAAGTTGCTCAGAGTAAAAATGAAAAATTACTAAACTGTATCCTGAAACAAAAATGAGCTGTAGTGATGAAAAGTCAGAAGCATAAGTAATAAGCCTGACGGTTTCAAATGAAACAGTTTTATCTGGAAAAGCTAGACTGTGACAGTGCTAGTCTTTATAAAGTCCAGTATAGATACTAGTGAGCTTGTCCCACATTTCAAGGAAGTTAATTGCTATTACCTATGGAGAAAGCCTCCAAGCTAGAAGAGAAAGTAGTTATTGAGACAGATACTGTTGTTGCTATTTCTGAGAAAGAAAGAGATTGTGGGGAGAATATGTATACACTTACATAAGCATATTTACTTGTGTGTGTGAACAGATTTGTGTGTGTATGGATACACACAAACATACTTGCATCTTCTAAACTTTTCTCAATGAGTTTCATCAGCTACATGGAAAAAAAGTAAGATCCAAACCTACTGGTATGGAAAGAAATCTTAATAACTATATAAAACTGTTACAATGGTGAACACTGTAAAATACTGAGCCAAAAAAAAAAGAACAAAAATATTTGGGGAAATGAAATTACTACAACTGAGCACAGAGAGAAAAAAAATGTAGACAGATTCAAATCTAAAACTTATCTTCATTATCCACCCCTACCACTGTACAAAGGCAGTAATTCAAACTATAATATCCAACACTACCTAAAAACACATGTAAACCTCTAAAACTCACTCCAGCAAAATAAAATATAAATGTCCATTTATCTAACACACTGTTTAAACTATTTAAGAAAATACTCACGTACATTACTTAAAACTCACTTTCCAATTCTCTAAAGAGGGGTTTCCATGGAGTTTGTGCACATATAACCAGTTACTTAAAGTATACAAAAAGTGATTTATCATTAAAAGAGGAGCGACTCTATCCTATCATCATTCAGTCTGGGAAGTATTTTTGATGAAGGTATTAATAAAATGAACTTCAAACACATTTGACTTTAAATTCTGATATAAACATAATTCATTCACAAATATTTAAAGCATCTTGCTACTAAAAAGTATTCATTTAAAAATATACTGTATTAATCTGTCAAAATTTCATTACTTGCCTATAAAGTACTGCAGGAAGAGTAGACGCCTTTTGTGTGCCCCCTTCTTTTTTACTTGGTTTTCTCTCCTTGGGTGCTCGCAAAATTGCCGGTATGTTCAACTTCTATTGATTTGAACAAATGCAGTTTATTTTGTTTTCAGAGAAAAAATATAAAGCAACATTTTTCTTTATGCGCCGTTCAAGTCAACTAATATGCTAGGATCTTGAGGGGGAAATGTTTTAAAGCTTTTACACTGGCAAAAAGGACTAAAATGAGTTTTTGTCTCATAGCCACTGCTGTGAGAAGCCTATAATTACATACTTTCACCAATTTTCTCTGGACCACTAAAACACTGTGAAAATTAAACTCCTACTTTAGCTTTAAAAGTGAAAGACAAGGACAAGAATTCAAGACTTGAAAAAAAAAAAAAGAACACGACAAAAAGAGTATTGAGGCCGTTTATTTTCTTAAACACCACAGCTACACTGGTGCTCCAAAGGTTAATTAGAAAAATTATCTTATTGGACCAAACTCTTCACAAAGCGAATTAGATTCTCTTTGGGTTTCTACTAATCTGTAGTATACTAGCTTCTCAGACAGCAACCATCTATCAAAGTCATTTCTCAGTGGCCCAGTGGGCCCGCATCAGTTCAACCAACCGGAAAAAAAGTGTCCTGCAAGTGGTACAAACGAATTCTACTTCTCCTGTGTATTTTACATTTGCACACAGAAATGCATGTGCTTCTGTTTCAAGTGATTTAATAAATTAAAATGCTCTTTCATAACTTATACTAAATAGATTCTTATGAGACAAACTTGCAAATCTGGCCAAAAGATAATGCTAGCTTGCCAAATAAACTAATAGGCTTGTATTCAATATTAATTTCACTAAATATAAAACATAAAACACTATAATCTTCCAAATATTCACCAACAGCCTATCAATAGAAACAAAGGTCAACTGTGCATACATAACTACTCATCCTCACCTCTTATGTTATTCATTATACTATATGCCACATACACCCTTTTCACAAAAGAAGCATCTTCAAAGCTAGCATGGCATAATACATATCAGTATGTATTACTTTCTAAAATAATGTGTCCACACAACCTATATAACGAATTTGGCTCTTTATAAACCTTTAAAATAAGTACCACAAAAAATATCTATTCTTTAAAAACCTTCCTTCACAAATAAAACTATTTCCATGGTGAAAAGACCACAGCGAGTCTCCATTATTCTTAAAAAAATAACTTAAATTATTCAAATGAATTATTAATTTAAGAACTAAATACACAGTACTAAAAAAAGCATTCAAAGAAATCCATTTGGCAATGATTGTTCTTTACAATACCAAGAACTTTAATAGGCTCAATATGTTCAAGGATAAAGTAATTTCTTTCATAATTAAAATAAAACTAATGAAGGGAAAAACTACACTTTAACATTAAATTTCAAAAACCATTCCTTATAAGTTCAAAACCCATCAACATGAAAAAAAATTCGTTTTCCTTTTACATTTCCCCCATTAAAAAAAACAACAACTACTTATAGCACAAGAATAGGACAGAAGAAATGTGGCAAGGAATCTAAAACCGCTGCATAGAGGCAGAAGAATATGGTAGGAGTAACTCATGCTTCAAATCTTAGCTTCATCACAAATGACAGGTCAATCAGTTAGAGCAAATGAAAAAATTTTGCAAACAAGATAGCTGTTAAAACAACCATATTAAGCTACAGGTTCTCAGTAGGCAGCTTGCAAAGCTCTAGATGCATTTCAGGCAGAAACCATTATCCCAGAGGATTAGTTGGCCCTGATTAAACAGAATTCTTCAGTTAGTGAAGTGACAGTTGTATTAGAGATCCAATCTTTGAAATCATACAGAAAGCAAGAAGAGAAGGAGAGAGCAATTGGAAAGAAACTAACCTGCCCTGTGATTCTGCCTAGTAAGGCCCATATTCCTTGTCCTTCACTTCGAAGTTTTCCATTCATGTTTTGTAGTTCTTCCAAAGATTCACAGAGCTATAATGTGAACAATTCAAATTAGTAGACCATTACAATATTCAGTAACATATTTGAAAATAAAAATAATTTATCAATGTCCAAAATATCTACATTTCTATTCCACATATATTTAACACATTCAAGTTACAATACACTGAAAAATGAAAGTCTCCAACTATTTAAGAAGCACCAACAAAAAGTAAACATTTTATGTTAGCATTTTACTAATAATGATACTTACATATTCTATAATAGTTTACTATATAATTTCACAGACACACTAATTAACCCTTATGAGTGTATCAAAGTGCACTCCCACCATTTTTCCAACAAGAAAATGATATATATCAATAAGTCAATCCTGGGGACCTCCCTGCGGTCCAGTGGTTAAGAATCTGCCTTTCAATGAAGGGGACGCAGATTTGATCTCTGGTTGGAGAATTAAGATCTTACATGCCTCAGGTCAAGTGAGCCTGAGTTCTGCAACTAGAGAAGCCCACATGCCGCATTACTGAGCCCTCGTACCCAAAGATGACCCAGCACAGCCAAAAGAAACAAAAGTCAATCCAGATTTTTCTTATGTTACTTATTATCTCACATTTAGTCACAACTTGCTTTTATACATTTCTTCATGAACTTCTTCATCTTTAGAATGAAGATATAGAAGATAAATTTTAATCAGGAGATTTTTTTTTTTAATCAAAAGTAACAAAACAATTTAAGAAAAACAGTAATTCAAAAGTAAGTTTTAAAGTTTTCTATAACTTAGAAAGATAAATGGAGTCAGACTTGGGCCTCAAACCCCAACTCTATGCCTTGACTACCTTTGCGAACCTGGGCAAATTACTTCACCTGTTTAGGATTCAGTTTACGCTTCTGAAAAAGGGAGCAGAAATCATAAGACACATTATAAAGCTGAAGTGAGAATGAGATGAGTTAACACAAGTAAAAATGCTCAAAACTGTGCCTGGCACATAGAAAGTACTCAGTGTTAGTGACGGTAATGAAGATAACGAGGGGTCGGAATTACAGACAAGTCGTAGAAACTCCAGAGGAATTTCAAAATGAAACATAAGGAATCATCAGTAAGATGTAATTACATTACGTTGTTTGTTTTACCTTATTATATTCCACATGAAGCTTTTCTTGTTCATTCTCTAATTTATCCTTTATATTCTTTTGTTCAGCCATATTCTCCTGAATTTGAATCATGCGCATATTTCTCTCTAGTTAAATTAAATATCCAATTTTAGTTTAGAAGAAAATAAAAGCTGATATACAAAATACACAAAGGAAGAAGCTAGCCATAGAGATGACCACATGGATAAACCTAGACACTTTTAACTCTACTCACAAATACATTAAATTAGCATTTTACAACAATCCACAACTTATTAGGAAAATAAACATACTTGATATATGTAGCAAGACTAGTAAATTTCTAAACATTGACAGTATATCAAATATTTCTATCAGCAAACTGTTCTCAATGAAAACGTGCATGCATCAGGGCCTATACTGACCGAAATAATAATTCACAAAATCAGCAGTGAGAGCAGGTTGCTTATGCTTTCTCCTTCCATCCACACTAGAACTAGTATCTGAATTGTCCACTGGGAAGATATCTGTACTGATTCCCATGAGTTCTGCTTTCCGCATAAGTTTGCGAATGGCTGAAGCACTGCTAGTGAGTGGTCTGGGCAATTTTTCCCTCGGAACCCAGGCCTGGGGTCTGGTGGATCGAGCTAGTTCTGCTTTGGCACGATACTGCTGAAGCCGGGCATTGATCCTTGCCTATAAAAGAAACGTACACAAATTTTAAAAGATATTAAAATGGAACATACTTATGATTTTTATTTCCATACTTAGCAAGAGTAAGGATGATCAGAAGTTCCTCTATTGCGGCAAATTATATCTATCCACAGTCCTTAATATCCACAGCATAATTCTTGGGTTACGATAAATGAGGTCTACCCCTAGTTAACAACTGCCCTAGCCTATGATTAGTTGTCAAAAACTAGTATAATTAAGCTGAGGTTTCTCAACTAGCCTTGTACTAGTCTTCATTAATTTACTTAATTTACAAACAAATATATTTTATGACAGGCAAACTAATCAAAGTCTTTGCACATATGAATCTTAGAACAGACTGAAAAAAAGATGTGGTCAACATATTGCACTGATAGAATAATTTCCTCTAAGCCACATTCTTTAATGTATTAGAAACATGTTTTATAAATGACTGCTTTGTTGAGACTAGATGATGAGTAATGTATTCAACCACAAACTAGACTCTCCATTTACCTTAATGACAGTCCACTTTCTAGATAATTTCACAATTACACTAACCAAATTTCACAATTATACATCATATATCAAAGATGCATGAGATCTTAAATTTCTAACTTCTTTTTTTTTGGCCAGGCTATACAGCTTGTGGGATCTTAGCTCTGTTACCAGGGATCAAACTGGAGCCCTCAGCAGTAAGAGCACAGAGTCCTAACCACTGAACCACCAGGGAATTCCCTGAAATCTATACCCTTGAAAGAAAAAAACACAAGTTTTGGAATGAGTCTCATACCTGTGCTTCTGGTGATAACTGCTTCTCTCTCTCTTGTAAAGACATTTTACAATAGGATTGTAGAGCCAAGTAGTTTTTTCTCTTCCACTTTCTGTCTAACCTATCTGCATGTTGCTTACAATAAGCAAAAAATGGATCTGCTATATCCTATATAAAAAAACAGAGAGGGGGAAATGAACATTTTTACTCCAAAGGGCCATTTTAAAAAAAGCCATAAGAGATAATATTTCCTTTTTGAAGAATATACCACAGTGCTGGTTATTCCTAAAAATAAATTACAAAATTAAGTTTTATACATAATGATAAAAATCGCTGCTTTAGGAACTTAATCTATATACCAAATTCAAATTAACAATTTTTTTTCTTTATACAGCCTTGTGGATTTAAAAAATACTGAAATCAAAACTTATGCATTACATTAAGTTATACTTGTTACCTAAAAAAAAATCACTGTTTAAAACAAACAAGATATTAATAGGCATAGGTAGAAATCATCATTAAAGTTATTAATACATAGATTAATATTATAAAACAACAACATATCTAGAAAATATAGGACTAGTCAACAATAGGGCATTTCTAACTGACGAGAAATGCACAGGCAAACTCTACCTGGGATAAAACTAGATTAAGAAGGCCAGGCCTTATGGAAGGGGAGTTTAGGGGAGAATGGATACACATATATGTATGGCTGAGTCCCTTCACTGTTTACCAGAAATTATCACAGTATTGTTTGTTTATCAGCTATACCCTAATACAAAATAAGATGTTTAAAAAAAAAAGGCCAGGCCTTGTCAATAAAACACTTCAGATATTGTCTTTAACTCTTTACAAAATTCTAAAACCTCAAATGGAAACACAGCCGTCTCACAGTCTCATTTTATGGTACTACCTTAATGGGTACATATTCATAAATAATAGGATACAAAAACATAAAAGGAAATCTACTATCAAAAATAGGAAAAAATTGTAAATATGTAGGCAAAAAAAAAGCATTCTGCAATGTGACTAGCCAGCAAAGTAACAAGTAGTTCATTCTTCAGGTCTGTCCCAAAGAGAAAAACAGATAAGCTGCTCATACGGTTTTTACCTGAGTTACGTTAGAGTCTCTTAGTAAGGTGGGGTTTTACAACCCAAAGAGAACTGATGATGCTAACAAAAGTAGAAACAAATGAGAAGTACAAAAAGAAAAATCATCATATAGTAAAACCAAAGTGTCCTTAACATTAAAAACATCAAAGTATATAACGCAACTTTTTAGTATGATATCCGCAGATGTTACAATATAGCACTGTGAATATTGTAATTAGAGAATCTGGATATATAAAAACTTGGACAATAAAACCTGGCCCCACCAATTAAAGATTTTTGTGGCTTTAAACAAGTTGCTAATTATCTCTGGGTCTCTGTTAACTCATTAACAAAACAGGTTTAATAATTATTACTTCATATAGGTACAGAAATAAATTTTAAAAATGTAGAAAGGAGACTGGATTCTCTCTCTCTCTCTCATTCACACTCATACACAGCTGCTTTCTCACAACGTGCTCTACACATCGTGGCAATAGAAGAGACTAAGTGGAAATAAAGAATATATTGAACTATAGTCAAAATGATCTCAAGAACCATTCTACTGTCTTAACGTAGTAGGTAATGTTGAAATTGAGATATCAGAGATAGGATTCATGCTTGCATAGGTCAGTTAAGCATTAGAACCAAGACTCTGACTTAATGAAAAGACCAGTCATTTCTGGTCAAAAAGACACATGAAAAGGATGAAGTAGCCCAAGTAATTTTTCTTTTGTTTCATGACTGGGGATTGGGGACAATAAATCCTAAATCTAAGGCTATCAAGACCAAGGGATTAATTTTTTTTAGAGAATGAAACAGATACACCAAGCAACCACTATCCATTAACATCTATCCTCATTTTTTTCCCCTTAGTAGTAGAATCTTTCTGAGTTTCTGGATATATGATGACCTTGCTAGAAAATTTCTATCCAGACCCTCAGTAGCTGAGTATGGCCATATGATAAGTTCCAGCCAATGAAGTTTATGAAATTTCTTAACCAGACCCTTGATAGGAAATGTCCACTCTTCACCTTCTCTTCCTTCCTACCAATGGGGTACAACCCAGGCAAGGTGGTGATAAACCATCTCTGACCATGCGAGAAAGTACAACAAACTAAAGGAATATGAAGCAATAAGTAAGAGGCACCTGGTCCCTGGAACCAAACTCCCCTGAACATAAAATCAATCTGGAATCATAGAAAGACCATAACGTCTTCCTTGTTCAAGTTACTGGCTATTCAATTTTATTAAACCATTCAAAATAGTGTGCTAATTAATAATCTGGTTGACTTGGACTATCCCCTCAACTTGCCTAGAGAAACTTTCAAGATCCTATTCCCAGTAGAAAATGGAAAGGGAAAAAAATTTTCTAAACATTTACCATGTACCAGGCTTAGTGCCTGTTTTCATATTGTCTCATTTATCTCTCATCACTACCACATGAGGTGAGTTCTATTATTTTAATATCAACTTTATGGATAGAAAACTGAAAACAAGAGAGGTTAAGTTGCTGACCAAGATCCACTGCTAGTAAGTAAAAGCTGTCTTTTTCAACCACTGTCTGTCATCAGATTTACTTAAGGACATTTCCAAATAGAAACAACAAAATCCCAGCTCTGGAGATTGCGTTTCAGTAGGTCTAAGGCAAAGAGTTCTAAATGTGAATGCCTTGAGAAACAGTTAACAGTAAACATAAATGAGTAAAAGGATGTAAAGATGCTGGGAAGTTATAAGACAAAAATAATGATGGAAGTAGGGGGAAAAGCGGAATGTGGGGTAAATGGTGGGGACCCGTGACAAACTGGAATGCCCCATCAACTCAAGTTATCTTTTTATTGCACTATTCTTATCATACAAAATGTATCTACAGGTCACATTTAGCTTGTGGACCTCTGAATTTCACGATTTGTTCTAGAATCTTAAAACCAAAACAATTTATTCCAAACAAAGCTCCCTGACTAATACTGATTCAACAGTTCAAAGGACTATAAGCTGAAAGAAACTATTAGGAATCTTGTACATTGAGACCCAACTGGCACTTGTAAAAATGAAGTATTTTTAAGAAAAGTAGAGAGGTTTTATTGGTATCTGCATAAAACTGTTTATTGAAATCAGAAAAGTGTAAATACTATCATGAGTTAGGAGCATAACATGTTTATCTTCTCAGTTACAACACCATCTGTTTCCACCTCACCTCAGCCATTTAATTCCTATGACTGTACCTAGATTCTGAACTCTTTCCATAATGCAATTTCTCAAGTATTCTCTGAGCATTATCTTTTATCTTTCCTGATCACTTCTTTTCAGACTCAAACAAGTTTTTAATACCTTTCAGATCTCCAATGTACAGACTTTTATCCTCTGACTGCCCCAGAGTCCCATACACATGATTGCCCTCTTTACCTGATTATTTCATGGCCCATCAATTAATTACTTGTTTGCAGTCCTCTCTTCACTTGTTCCTCTCTTCCTCATCTAGCTTCACTTGACAAAACCTAAAGCAAGGTAAACCCAACTCTTCCCCTATTTTAACCTACATCAGAGCATCTGAACACATTCCCAAATTAATTTCCATTCCATTTTTATAGATAATCACTGAACAGCTTCATCTCTCAAACTTTCAATATCTCCTCTCTATTCTTAACTTGCAGATGATGGCCTTATTTATTCCACTGGAGAGGTTTTGAAGAGAGGAGAAAAGCAATTAAATGAGAACTTCCACAACCTCCAGTCACTGCATACCTCAACCTATCTGCATGTCTACACATATCCTCTGACTAATCTCCTGTTACCGGAGATAAACTGCCCAATGTTCCTATCTAAGGCTGACCTTCAGTTGCAATTAATTCCACCCCATCTTCCCTACAGCAATTCTACCTCCTGCACATTTTTTTCTCTCTACTGGCATACTAAAAACACTGTAATATCCTTTAAAAATACTTAAAAGACATTCCCTGGGCTCTCATTTGTAGGTCACTTCAAAGTCCCCCTTAAAAGGAAAAATCTAAAGCCCTGCCCATATAGCTGTCTTAACTCTGTTCCACTCCTAAATTTTCAACTAGTCTCAATTTCTCTAATAGCTCCTCTCAAGTCAAAACTGACCTTCATTTTGACAAACCCAATGGTCACTTCTCAGTCTTAACTTTATTCCTTTGACACAACTTGTTTACTCTCTCTTTGAAACACTTGTCTTAGTTTTTTTTTTTTTTTTAACCTCACTAATAACTCTGCCTCAGACTCCTTGGTAGATTTCGCCTTACTTTCCCAAATTTCAATTTGGGATTGTTGAATGCCGAGGTAGCCCTATGACTGTCATCAGAACTCTTCCCATCTCCTTCTCCTCTTATACTCTAAGTAATTTCACCTAGTCATCTCACCATAAATACTATCTATACCCTGACACTCCCAAATCTGTATCTTTAGCCTTGATTACTTCCCTAAACTTCAGATTCTGATAGTCACCTACCTACCTGATGTCTCCACTTACAGGCCTAATAGGCGTTTTGAACTCAACATGTCCAAAACTGTCCTCAATTTCCTTCTCTCCTGCAATAAATCTGCTCTTCCTGCAGATTTAATAATCTTTCAATAAATCTTTTCTACCTCAGTAAACCATAACTCCACTCTACTAGAAGCTCCACAAGAGCCTCCTGATGAAAGTGAAAGAGGAAAGTGAAAAAGCTGACTTAAAACTCAACATTTGAAAATCATCATGACATCCTGTCCCATCACTTTGTGGCAAATAGATGGGAAAACAATGAAAATAGTGACAGACTTTATATTCTTGGGCTCCAAAATCACTGCAGATGGTGACTGCAGCCATGAAATTAAAAGATGCTTGCTTCTTGGAAGGAAAGCTATGACCAACCTAGACAGCATATTAAAAAGCAGAGGGTACTTTACTGACAAAGGTCCGTCTAGTCAAAGCTATTGTTTTTCCAGTAGTCATGTACGGATGTGAGAGTTGGACTATAAAGAAAGCTGAGCAACAAAGAATTGATGCTTTTGAACTGTGGTGTTGGCAAAGACTTTTGAGAGTCCCTTGGACAGCAAGGAGATCAAACCAGTCAAACCTAAAGGAAACCAGTCCTGATTATTCATTGGAAGGACTGATGCTGAAGTTGAAGCTCCAATACTGTGGCCACCTGACGCGAAGAACTGACTCACTGGAAAAGACTCTGATGCTGGGAAAGATTGAAAGCAGGAGAAAAAGGGGATGACAGAAGATGAGATGGTTGGATTGTATCACCGACTCGATGGACACGAGTTTGAGCAAGCTCCGGGAGTTGGTGACGGACAGGGAAGCATGGTGTGCTGCATTCTCTGGTGTCAGAGTCAGACATGACTGAGCGACTGAACTAGAAGTTCAGGCTAAAGAGAAATCACCCTTTTCCTCTCTCTCTCTCTGTTTACTCAACAATCTCTCAACAGATATCTACAAAATCTGTCATTTCTTATTACCTCTATCCTTAAAACCTTAAACCATTTTATTTGTTCTCTCTACTTTCACCTTCGCCTCTCTATAGTTTATACTGAACACAACCATCAGGGTGGTCCTTCTAAACATCAGTTGACTCACATGTTCTCTATGCAAATCTGATGGCTTTCCATCTCACTCAAGAGTGTAAATCCAAAGTCATTCTCATGTTCTTCCAGTCCCTACATGATGTAGCTGCCTCTATGACCTCCTTCCTCTCCTCTTACCACACACCAGCCCCCACCTCTGTATCAGCCATACCAGTTCTTCTTGGTCCTCAAACCAAGCATGTTTCTACCTCAGAGCCTCTATATTCTGTTCCCCCTGCCTGTAACGCTCTCCTCTCAAATAAACATAAGCTCCCTACCATTTTCCTTACATTTTTTCCACAAAATGTCGCCTTCTTAGAGAGCCCACCTCTGATCTCCCCATATAAAACAGTACTGTCCTACTTCCCTTAGTCCGTACATACTTTATCCTGCTTTGTATTTCTTCATAATACGTATCACAATATAGCAGTGAGTTGAGGATAAACCCTTAAGTCTGGGAGACAGAGAAGTGATTACTCGTTTGTCTCAAAAGTATTGGTATTTTCTGGTAAACTTTTTCACTATCTGTCCTCTCCCAACCTGCCACTCAAATGTAAGCTACCTTAAGAACAGTTTATTTTGTTCAATGTTAATCTCTATAGGCTCCACAGCAAAGCCTAATACACAGTAGCTCAATATACCTGTTGAATAAATATGCTGAATGAATGACAGTAAAAAGCATTAATCTGTAATCCTTAAATAGTTCAAAGGGACAGGGAGCCTGGTGGGCTGCTGTCTCTGGGGTCACACAGAGTCAGACACTACTGAAGCGACTTAGCAGCAGCAGCAGCAGCAGCAAGAGATATATAGGCCAAGAAGGTCCACTGAAGTTTCTGATTCTTCTAGGGAATCTTCTTATTTCTGTATTTACAGCACTTCTTGTCCATCAGAGGCACCTGTGACATCTTTTAATGTTGTCTTGTAAGACTCTTTAACATTTCATTGTGTTTACTATCTAACCCCATCCACGTGACTTAAAGCTATTTTTATGCTCCCTGACAAACTCCTCCACCCCCAAACCTAGAGTTTATAGTGTCTGTTGCACATATGAATAGGCCCTCAATCATGACTGACTGATGTGAACTGAGTACTATGAAGTTATGTTTGAATATAAATTTCACTGTTTGTAAACAAAGTTTAGGTCACTCCTAACAAAACAACTCAGTTTTAGAACATGAATTTAATAAAGACTTACTCCTGACAGTCACGTTCCACAAATGCTTGCTGAGTTATATAATTCAGCCCTCAACTGTGATGCCTTTGCAAACACTATATGATTAACTATTTAACACACAGTTTTAGTTTACTTTTTAAGGAGTCTTGTATTCAAGTCTGAAACTCCCAGAAGATGAAGACCAAAGGATAAAAACAATAAATCTAAGCAAGATTTCTTAATTTCTTGAATCTAGTACTTGAAATTTCTAGAACCTTTTACAGATGAGAACTTTTCATGCAAATTCAATGCCCAAATGCTTGAGAAGGAAATGGTAACCCACTGCAGTGTTCTTGCCTGAAGAATTCCATAGATGGAGGAGACTGTGGGCCATGGTCCATGGGGTCGCAAAGAGTTGGACACAACTGAGCAACTAACACTACACTAATACACTAATGAACAAATGACTCGCGTCTAGATACCAAAAAAGAAAAATTTCACAATGTACATATTTTCTGAACCATAAACAAAACCATACGTACAGCTGTTTAGTACCCTCTCCTATAAAAACTGAAAGTAACCAACTTAACTTTATTGAGATCTTATTCTAAGAATCTGTATTCAATTTGATCTCATTTTTAAAGGTCTCTTTTTCCCCCATTTTTAGCATTTATCACTTGTTCACTTTTCACTTTTATGACTTAAGTATTTTATCAATTCTTAAAACTCATACATATTATATACAAAATATGGTGGTCTAAAACCAATCTAGTAAGAATTTTATGTAAATTATATTTATTAAAAAAATAAAGCAGTTTCTTTACCCATCATTAAAATATTATCCTTATCTATATCTTTTATATAAAAAATTAATACTAATCTAGCTAACAGAAAAATAACACTTTATGAAAGTAAAATTATCCTTTGGCATCAGATTCTACAAAAACATTAGGTATTAACTATTTACATTAAGCTCATTAAAATCTGACATTAATATTTCTTTCTGGCAGGAAAATACATATGATTTAATGATTATATAATACTTTAAAGTATTCAATTCTACTTTTCATTTTTTAACCATATCTGTTAAAACGAAAAGAAAACCTATGTTAATTTATTTGGCAGCCTAAAGTTCAACTTATGCAATATCTGTTTATATAGGAAAAGTCCTAATAATCAGCTCTGCACATAGAAATTATCCATTTGCATTTATTATATTTTATTATTTCCTTACATATAGTCACACCATCCCAAATTCATTATTTTTAACTGTGGTTTATAAGCAGATAAAAATACAGTCTTATGGTAGACATCAAATTTAGACACTGACACAAAACTCACAAAGTTAACTGAAAAATAATGATATAAACTCTTTATTAAAAACAGAACTGGTAAAAAAAAATAAATAAAAAATAAAAACAGAACTGGTGTGTTTTTATCCTACAGGTTATTTTTTATTTATTCAAAAAAGATTTGAGGTGGCTTATTAAAATATGCAAAGCGTAAGATAATTTAATTAAGCTTTAATTATTAATTTTAAAAACTAAGTAAGGATTGTAGTGTGTGTGTGTTTAGAAGGTGAGAGTGAATAATGAAACAAAGGGAAAACGAAGTAGAAAAAAATAAGATGAAACCCAGACATACAGAATATTCCTTAAAGTTCTCTGTGTAAGATTATAAAACTAAAGCCAATATTAATGTCAAAAAAAAACAATCAGAAAAAAGTCTTGAAAAGGAAGGACTACTGAGAAGCCAATTCCACTATGATGAGGCAGGCTGGAAGGAAAGGGGATGACACTCTTAAAAAGCAAAGATCAGGTAACAGATCAAACCCAGGGAAAAGAAAGGCCAGAACATCAGAATTCTACTGTGAAGCAAGGAAGGGAAAAATGGAAACGGTGACATTTTCATTTGTTTCTTTCTTTTATTCAAAATAACTGATTCTTCTTTTCCTTCTTTTAATACCTGATAAAAACACTACTTCATTTGATCTAAGTATATGGCTGAGCTACAGTGAAAGGAAATAAACTGCCAACTTCTTAGGCTGGTTGTAGCAAACTGTTTGTTAGCTGCTAACTCCCCAAGCCATTCCCTTCCAACATATTCCCTTTTTGTAAAATTCATTTTCTTTGACAGAAACTGAAAATGTCAGGTTTCACCAATTCATCTTATCACACTGCTAACAATAGCCATAATGACTATTTTGACACATGAGATAATGGGACAATCTACTGGAGTGAACATATGAGAAAATTTTTCAGTCCTAATGATAAGAGAACCCTCTCCCCTCCTCCTCTGTTTTGAATTATATAATGAAAGAACACAGTGCTTATTTAGAGCTATTCCAGCAATATTGAGACCATGAGACAACAAGGTTAGGAACCAAAAAGAAAAGCATATTGATGTTGGTAGAATAGAAGAATAAAATAAGACTTAATCATTGAGCTTCTGAAACAACCCCAGAACTACTATTGTTTAGGTCTCCTGTCATGAGATAGTTAACACATGGCTACCACAGCTAAGTATTCTATTACTTGCTTCCAAAAGCCTAGATAAGGTACATCATCAAAAAGTTGAACAAACAAAATACTTATCATAAAAGTCACATGCACATTGGTAGTAGACTCCACATGTGGCTCTGAAATTGCCAGAAAATTAAAGAAGTTATTGCAATCAGTAACATAATTCACAATATCAGAAACCAGTTAATAAGCAAACACACAGCTAAACCTACTATTAAGAATTAAGAGAAAGAACACTACATAATGTACTGAGAAACAGGCTCATCAACATTCTCAGTTTAAACAAACAAAAAAAAAATCAATAAGGCTTTCAACACCAACGAAAGTATAAAAAGTACACATCAACTAAATGAATAATAGTTAAGAATCAAAATAATTTTATCCAAGAACATAAACATCTAATAATATGGCTCATGTAAATGTTTGGAGCAGTTGATAATCTGTATAAATTACAAGTAAATTATATTTCTTACAGTCAGTCATACTTCAAAAAAAAGTTAAATGATTCTTAGAGAAGTACCAAAGTGAAAATGATCTATCTGCTAACAAGTAACCAAGCTGGAGGAAGTAGTGAGCAACTTATGCAAACCAAAGAGACAGAGACACATGTATGAATAGTTATTCTAATACCACAAGAAAAGGTACCAAGGAAATACCCTCAGACAATGCCTGTAGATAAATAGGAAATCAAATAAAAATAAATGGGAAACCAAATTGCAATTCACTATACACAAAATGGGAGAAGGCAATGTGGCACCCCACTCCTTCAGATTGGACTGGTTGGATCTCCTTGCAGTCCAAGGGACTCTCTTCTCCAACACCACAGCTCAAAAGCATCAATTCTTCGGCGCTCAGCCTTCTTCACAGTCCAACTCTCACATCCATACATGACCACTGGAAAAACCAGAGCCTTGACTAGACAGACCTTTGTTGGCAAAGTAATGTCTCTGCTGACTGCAGCCATGAAATTAAAAGATGCTCACTCCTTGGAAGGAAAGTTATGACCAACCTAGATAGCATATTCAAAAGCAGAGACGTTACTTTGCCAACAAAGGTCCATCTAGTCAAGGCTATGGTTTTTCCTGTGGTCATGTAGGGATGTGAGAGTTGGACTGTGAAGAAGGCTGAGCGCCGAAGAATTGATGCTTTTGAACTGTGGTGCTGGAGAAGACTCTTGCGAGTCCCTTGGACTGCAAGGAGATCCAACCAGTCCATTCTGAAGGAGATCAGCCCTGGGATTTCTTTGGAAGGAATGATGCTAAAGCTGAAACTCCAGTACTTTGGCCACCTCATGTGAAGAGTTGACTCATTGGAAAAGACTCTGATGCTGGGAGGGATTGGGGGCAGGAGGAGAAGGGGATGACAGAGGATGAGACGGCTGGATGGCATCACTGACTCAATGGACGTGAGTCTGAGTGAACTCCGGGAGTTGGTGATGGACAGGGAGGCCTGGCATGCTGCGATTCATGGGGTTGCAAAGAGTCGGACACGACTGAGCGACTGATCTGATCTAGGTTGGTCGTAACTTTCCTTCCAAGGAGTAAGTGTCTTTTAATTTCATGGCTGCAATCACCATCTGCAGTGATTTTGGAGCCCCAAAAAATAAAGTCTGACACTCTGTCCACTGTTTCTCCGTCTATTTCCCATGAAGTGATGGGACCAGATGCCATGATCTTCGTTTTCTGAATGTTGAGTTTTAAGCCAACTTTTTCACTCTCCTCTTTCACCTTCATCAAGAGGCTTTTTAGTTCCTCTTCACTTTCTGCCATAAGGGTGGTGTCATCTGCGTATCTGAGGTTACTGATACTTCTCCTGGCAATCCTGATTCCAGCTTGTGCTTCTTCCAGCCCAGCGTTTCTCATGATGTACTCTGCATATAAGTTAAATAGGCAGGGTGACAATATACAGCCTTGACGAACTCCTTTTCCTATTTGGAACCAGTCTGTTGTTCCCTGTCCAGTTCTAACTGTTGCTTCCTGACCTGCATACAAATTTCTCAAGAGGCAGGTCAGGTGGTCTGGATTCCTATCTCTTTCAGAATTTTCCACAGTTTATTGTGATCCACACAGTCAAAGGCTTTGGCATAGTCAATAAAGCAGAAATAGATATTTTTCTGGAATTCTCTTGCTTTTCCGATGATCCAGCAGATGTTGGCAATTTGGTCTCTGGTTCCTCGGCCTTTTCTAAAACCAGCTTGAACAGCTGGAAGTTCACAGTTCATGTATTGCTGAAGCCTGGCTTGGAGAATTTTGAGCATTACTTTACTAGCGTGTGAGATGAGTGCAATTGTGCGGTAGTTTGAGCATTCTTTGACATTGCCTTTCTTTGGGATTGGAATAAAAACTGACCTTTTTTTTATGAATTTTTTTTTAATGAAATCTTAAAAGAAAAAAAAAAAAAAAAGACCTTTAATGCTAAACAGCTGATCACATACAAGGTGAATGATAAAAGGGATTGGTCCCTCAACTTGTATTCTAATCATTGAGAACACAGTGAAAAATAATAACAAAAAATCCCTGTCCTCATGAATCTATGTCCTAATGAAAGTGACAGACAATAAACAAAATAAAAAGAATCATACATATTATCAAGTGGGACTTATTCCAGGGATGCAAAGATTTTTCAGCATCCATATGCCAATCAATGTGATATACCATAATAACAAATTGAAAAATAAAAACCATATGATCATCTTTATAGATGCAGAAAAATCTTCTGACATAATTCAACATCTATTTATGATTTCTCTTCAGAAAGTGGACACAGAAGGAACATTCCTCAACATAAAAAAAGGCCATTTACGATAAATCCACAGTTAACATCATAATCAAGGGTGAAAAGCTGAAAGCATTTTTCTATAAGATCAGGAACAAGATAAGGATGGCAACTTGTACCACTTTTATCCAACATAGTTATTTTGGAAGTCTTCGACACAGCAATCACAGAAGAAAAAGAAAAGGAATTCAAATTGGAAAAGAAGTAAAACTGTCACTGTTTGCATATGATATCGGTGCTATACCTAGAAATTCCTAAAGATGCTACCAGAAAACTACTAGAGCTATACTGGACAGTGGTTAGGTTAGTTAAAAAGGGAAGAAAGCAGCAGAAAAGAGAATAGAAACTGTTATGGGAGTGGGAGGATTGCAACATTAGACAGGGCGACCAAGAGAAGCCACAGTGAGCAGTAGATATAGAATGAGGACCAGAAAAAAAAGTGAGGGAATGAGCCATGTGGGGGAAAGGCAGCCCATGCAAGGAAACAAATACAGAGGCCCAGAGCAGGAGCTCACCCGGCCATCCATTCAAGGAGCAACAAGTGAGCCAATGAGGCTGAACGAGGGGAAATGATAAACTCAGAGAGGTAATGTGAAGCCAGATCACACAGACCCTTATAGACCAGCAGAGAAACTGGCCTCTAGTTTGAATCAGATGGAAAGCCACTGAAGGGTTTTAAGCAAAGGAGTGACCAGATCCGACTTAGATTTTAATGGGATAATACTAGCCACAACTGAAAATGTCCTCTGTTCCCTATGAAAAGGCTTGACACCAAAGCAGGACCTAAAAGCCAAATCTGGCACTGCCTGTTTTTGGAAATACAGTTTTATTTGAACACAGCCATGTTCATTTGTTTATATATTGTCTATGGATTTTTCATAATCAGTGGCAAAGTTAAATAGTTACACACAAGCCATAGGCCCACAAAGCCTAAAATATTTACTATCTGGCTCTTTATAGTAAAAAGAAAAAATTGCCACCCTCTGCTCTAGCAAGACAAGGCCAGAAAGAGCTGGGAGGTTATTAACCCAGTTGACAAAAAAAGACTTGGACTAGGGCACAGCAATGAACTTAGCAAGATAACATTGAACATGTCCTAGATACACTTTGAAGACGGGATATGCTAATAGATTAGGTATGGAGTGTGAGAGAAAGTGATCTGAGTAACTGTCAGAATTCATCCAGAATAATTTTTAAAATAATGCCTAAAACAGCCATATAAAAATATTACTGAAGATCTCATACAAAATACCTACTTTTAAGGAATGTAACTTCTTCATTAATTCATTTAAAAATATTTTATCCAATAAGAGCTATTCTTACCAATCCTGGTTCTTCTAGCAATATTAAGGCATCAGTTCAGTGACAAATATCTAATTTGAGCCTTTGAAATTTAATTCATGAATGATTTCAATCCATTAAATCAAAGGTTGTAGGAAAAAAAATTGATACATAATTCCACATTATTTCAAAGAGAATTTTTTACATGGTAACAGATTATAACAATGTTCACAGTACCAAAATCATACTTTATCATAGAAGAAACTACCAGATGGTTTAAGTGAAAGATAAGGAATCTTAAGGCTAACTATATGATATGAAACATAAGTCGCAATCAGCATAACTGGGCCTGTTTTATAGTGTGGTTTTAACAATAAGATATATTTTGTCATGAAGTGAAGTGAAGTCACTCAGTTGTGTCCAACTCTTTGCGACCCCATGGACTGTAGCCTACCA
The DNA here is from genome assembly GCF_003369695.1 of Bos indicus x Bos taurus. Lineage (NCBI taxonomy): Eukaryota > Metazoa > Chordata > Mammalia > Artiodactyla > Bovidae > Bos > Bos indicus x Bos taurus. Next base: position 100,614,743 of record NC_040079.1, read on the forward strand.
GGCTCCTCCGTCCATGGGATTTTCCAGGCAAGAGTACTGGAGTGGGGTGCCACTGACTTCTCCAGGGGATCTTCCCGACCCAGGGATCAAACCTAGGTCTCCCTCATTGTAGGCAGATGCTTTACCGTCTGAGCAAGCAGGGTCATAACATGGTTAAATATTCTAAATAATCTAGAATTTTCACAAAATGGGTCAAAAGCAATAGAATAGATGTCACTAATAGGATAAAGTACTATGGCAGACGGCTATAAAAAGACATAAAAAGTATGCTAGGGTTATGATGTCACTGGATGAAACCAAAGTACTCACTCTCTTTTTCAACCTTTCTTTGACTGCCTGTATAAAACACCCATCAAGAAGTAAGATATCCAACTTAATAAAACAGTCTTTAAAAGACAAAAAAAAAAAGTGCTTTCTCTAATGTCATAAAACTGAAACAGAAGACAAGGCATACCCACAAACAGCACATCTATTTTGATTTAAAATTTATTTTTTCATCAAATATGCATTACATAAATCTTAATCTACACAAGTACAACCAGGAGAAGTAGCCAAGAAGTTCATTTTAACAAGACGTTTACTGACAAGAGCAAACTTCATTGATATTGATTCAAGCCAAGTCTTGTATTTTAAAACCCTATTCAAAATTCTTTATATGGTTTCTTTATATATTCTTTATATAGTTGATTTTTCAACTATATAACTGTTTACAATAAGAAACCACAAATACATGCAAATATGCTTTAAATCATTTCCCCAAAGAAGAGTTCATTTAACAAGGTGGGGAGAGAAAAATCACACTTCATTATTCCAAAATCCAGAATTCCTACCTAATCAATCAAAGGAGGGAGCAAGGCAAGGAAAAAAACCTGTTTCCACATCATGATTCATCTAACTTTCTCTGTAAATTTCCCCAGATTAGCTCACAGATATATAGATATTCAGACCACAAACTGTAAACTATTTATTCAGTGTAATACTGTATTTTGTTTTAATTTGAATGCCTTTATGTGGAGATGCAATCTCTAAATCACTATGGACCCCATTATACCCACCGTCCCATACATGGCTGCTTCACACATTTTCATTAATTAAATGGCTGCTGCTGCTGCTGCTAAGTCGTTTCAGTCATGTCCGACTCTGTGTGACCCCATAGACGGCAGCCCACCAGGCTGCCCCATCCCTGGGATTCTCCAGGCAAGAACACTGGAGTGAGTTGCCATTTCCTTCTCCAATGCATGAAAGTGAAAAGGGAAAGTGAAGTCGCTCAGTCATGTCTGACTCTTAGCGACTGTCTACCAAAAATAATGATGGATGGCACTATACAAAGAGACCCAAACTATCACAGTATAGAAGGAAAAGTCCTCTCAAGTTCTAAAAGAAATGGCTACAAAAAAACCATCCTGCCTACGAAGTTCAAAGTTTCCAGAAGTAAAGTCATAACCTTAACCTACAGATTCCCTGATGCAGATATTCACTGAGATTTATCTGATCTGCTGAGTCTTACTTCTTTTATCTCTCTGGATTTCTGCCAACCATCTTGAGTGATTTGTTGTTGTTCAGTCACTCATTCATGTCCAACTCTTGTGACCCCATGGACTGCAACACGCCAGGCTTCCCTGTCCTCTACCATCTCCCAGAGCTTGCTCAAACTCACGTCCATTGAGTCAGTGATGCCATCCACCATTTTGTCTTCTGTCATTCCCTTCTCCTCCTGCCTTTGATCTTTCCCAGCATCAGAGTCTTTTCTAATGAGTGGGCTCTTCGCATCAGGTGGCCAAAGTATTGGAGCTTTAGCATCAGTCCTTCCAATGAATATTTAGGACTGATTTCCTTTAGGATTGACTGGTTTGATCCCCTTGCAGTCCAAGGGACTCTCAAGAATGTTCTCCAACATCACAGTTCAAAAGCATCAATTCTTCGGTGCTCACCTTTCTTTATGGTCCAACTCTCAAATCCATACATGACCACTTGAAAAACCACAGCTTTGCCTTGTTGGCAAAGTAATGTCTCTGTTTTTTAATAAGCTGTCTAGGTTGGTCATAGCTTTTCTTCCAAGGACCAGGCATCTTTTAATTTTACGGCTGCAGTCACCATTGCAGTGATTTTGGAGACCAAGAAAATAAAGTCTGTCACTGTTGCCATTGTTTCCCCAACTATTCGTCATAAAGTGACGGGACGGGATGCCATGATCTTAGTTGTTTGAATGTTGAGTTTTAGGCAAGCTTTTTCACTCTCCTCTTTCACTTTCATCAAGAGGCTCTTTAGTTCCTCTTCACTTTCTGCCATAGGGTGATACAATCTGCGTGTCTGAGGTTATTGATATTTCTCACGGCAATCTTGATTCTAGCTTGTGCTTCAGCCAGCCCGGCATTTTGCATGATATACTCTTCATATAAGTTAAATAAGCAGGGTGACACTATACAGATTTGACGTACTCCTTTCCCAATTTTCAACCAGTCTGTAGTTCCATGTCCAATTCTAACTGTTGCTTCTTGACCTGCATACAGGTTTTGCAGGAGGCAGGTAAAATGGTCTGGTATTCCCACCTCTTGAAGTATTTTCCACACAGTCAAAGGCTTTGGGGTAGTCAAAGAAGCAGAAGTAGATGTTTTTCTGGAATTCTCTTGCTTTTTCTATGATCGAACAGATGTTGGCAATTGAATTTCTGGTTCCTCTGCCTTTTCTAAATCCAGCTTAAACATCTGGAAGTTCTCAGTTCACGTACTGCTGAAGCTTGGCTTGGAGAATTTTGAGAATTCCTTTGCTAACATGTGAAATGAGTGCAAATGTGTAGTAGTTTGAAGATTCTGCGGCATTGCCCTTCTTTGGGACTGGAATGAAAACTGACCTTTTCCAGTCCTGTGGCTACTGCTGAGTTTTCCATATTTGCTGGCATACTGAGTGCAGCACTTGCACACCATCATCTTTTAGGATTTGAAAGAGCTCAACTGAAATTCCATCACCTACACTAGCTTTGTTCATAGTGATGCTTCCTAAGGCCCACTTGTCTTCACACTCCAAGACGTCTGGTTCTAGGTAAATGATCACACCATTGTAGTTATCTGGGTGATGAAGATCTTTTTTGTATAGTTCTTCTGTGTACTTTTGCCATCTCTATCTTTTGCTTCTGCTAGGTCCATACCATTTCTGTCCTTTATTATACCCATCTTTGCATGAAATGTTCCCTTGGTATCTCTAATTTTCTTGAAGAGATCTCTAGTCTTTCCCATTCTATTGTTTTCCTGTATTTCTTTGCATTGATCACTGAGGAAGGCTTTCTTATCTCTCCTTGCTATTCTTTGGAACTCTTCATTCAGATGGATATATCTTTCCTTTTCTCCCTTGCCTTTTGCTTCTCTTCTTTTCTCAGGTATTTGTAAGGACTCCTCAGACAACTATTTTGCTTTTCTGCATTTCTCTTTCTTGGGGATAGTTTTGATCACTGCCTCCTATACAATGTCATGATTGTTCATCCATAGCTTTCCAGATTAGATCTGTGTATCATATCTAATCCCTTGAATCTATTTGTCACTTCCACTGTATAATAGTAAGGGATTTGACCTAAAGGTCATATCTGAATGGCCTAGTGGTTTTCCCTACTTTGTTCAATTTAAGTCAGAATTTTGCAATAAGGAGCCACTTATTCATGATCTGAGCCACTATCAGCTCCCAGTCTTCTTTTTGCTGACTGCAAAGAGCTTCTCCATCTTTGGTTACAAAGAATATAATCAGAACCAATCTGATTTTGGTTCTGGCCATTTGATGTCCATGTGTAGAGTCGTCTCTTGTGTCATTGGAGGAGGGTGTTTGCTATGACCAGTGAGTAATCTACATGACCCCATTATACAACTGCTCCTCTATATAGGTCTACCAAATAGCTGTGAAAATGCACAATGTCCCTTTAGTACGCTTCTTCAATTAATCAAAATACAACTCATCATAATCAGAGACTGGCACAAAACCAGATACATGTGCCCAAATTATAATCTCAATAGGATCAATTCATTGGTAAAATATGTCCCTTAAAATTGGCTCAAAAATTTTTCTTCCTGAGATTATCTTTTTCACTTGTTTCTTGCCTATGAAATAAAATGGAGTAAGATGAAAGCCCAACATAAAAAATATATTTTTACATGACACTGAAAATTCACCCAATAAAGTAGCATAACAACAGAGGCTTAGATATTCCATAAATCTATTCCAAATATAAAGTAAGAATTATAGAACACTCAATTACCTACTTATATAAAAAGCTTAAAAAAAAAAAAAAGAAAACAAAACTTGGTCTCAGGATCCCTTATAGTAGTAAAAGGTTTTGAAGACCTGCAGAGTTTATGTGAGTTAGTTACCATATTAGAATTTAAAATTGAGAAATTTTAAAAATATTCATTTATTTTAAAATAACAATAAGCCCAGTACATGTTAATAAAAATAACACTTTAATGAAAAATACTAAGATTTACATACATAAAAATTTTTAGTGAGAAGAGTGACACTGTTTTACATTTTTGCAAGTCTCTTAATATCTAGATTTAAAGAAGACAGCTGGATTTTCAAAACTGCTTCCACATTCAAATGCTTATATTGTTATATGCTATATAATCTCTGGAAATCTCCACTATTACTTGTGAGAAAATTAAGAGCAAAAAAAGTACGTATTATTTTCATACTATTATGAAGACAGTTTTAACCTCACAGACCTTGAGAGAATACTGAAGAGTTCCAAAAATGTACTTTGAAAACAACTGATTGCTTAAATTTCTAGTAGGAAAATTTTAGAATTAGAAACAATTGTAAAGAAATAGAAATGCAGGTACTGAAGACAGGGTAGTGATTTTACTTAAAGAGAAACACAGCAAGGTTATTACTAAAATATAATTTTAGATTCTTATACAAGATACGCAGACATTATAATCCTTTAAAACACCTTGAATTATGTTTCATTTTATCTGTCAGATTTCATTATAAAATTTGTAACATGTTTTCCAAAGGTATGGCTGGCTTTAAGACTGAAAAAATTCATATATATTGCTTGCTCAAAGTTTCAGACCAGTGATCTAGACAAACACTTAAAGAATAAACTCACAAACTTATTTTAAGATGCACACCTGTTAGAGAATACAATGGAGTCATGATAAGCCTTATGAACATAGTCACCAACCATGGATATAAATAAACCTACCTCTTCTGCTGCCGCCTCTGAGAGCAGACCTTCCCTCTGCGCACAGGTCACATGGAAATAGGCTCTGCACATCCCTGCATCACAGCTAATGCAAACTCCAGTTCGAGCAAAACGAGGGTCTTCACAGAAGCTACACTCCTACAGTGGAATAACAGGAAAAGTCTCAGAGGGAAAACATTCCCAGAACAGAAACTGTATTCTCATACAAAGCTTCTACAAAATACAAATAGTGAACCAAGAGTACCAATAGTGTATCAATATAAACAAAAACCTTAGGTAAGCCAAATATTTATAAGAAAAAAAGTAATTCTCTATAGAGTTCTACAAAACCAAAATTCCACTTATATAATGATGATTATAACAATAAGTAGTTGAGGGCTTACCATGCACTACGCACTATTCTAAGCACGTTACATGAATTAATATATATAATTATTTATAGTGTCATCTGACACTATTTCATAATAATATGTGGAAGAAGTACTACAGTCATTCTCATCTTACACATGAGAAAACTGAGGTTAGTGCAGTCTTTAACCAGATAATCTTAAAGACCATGCTCTTAACCATTAAACTACACTTATTTCAACAATATACTATTTGAAAAAATTAAAGAAAACGAATAAGAAGCCAGAGAAAATTCACCAAAAGATCTAGACATTGAAATCAAAGAAACAATGCATTTAAAAAATATATTTAAGAGAAGCAGAAGCAATCTTAAGTAAACAATTTTGTGAAATTAATAATAATACACAATATAACCAATTATTTATATTCTTCCTGTATATAAAAGGAAAAACTGTAAAACTAAAGGTATAAACTGTTGAAATTACCCCAAATTCCAGCACCCTGATTTATTTTTTTAATACTTTAACTAAACCACAGAGAGGAAGAAAAGAAAAAGAAAAACCTACTATCAAAATATACTCTATAAATATGAATCTTCACAAAAAAACTTGCTAAATTATGAAAGACTGTCAGCAGACAGTTAAGGAAGAACTGCTTAATAAATGCAGTCTATATAAATTAAATATGAGGGAAACATTTAAAAAGAAAAATGAAAAAGTTTCAATAGATGCTAAAAAGATCATTGTAATACTGTAACAGTTAGTACCTACTGGCTAGACAGTACCAAACTGATATATTAGCACTGTTACCCAAGAACTGTGTTCTGGGCACCGGTGTGAAAATACTGCCAACTCCTGACATTCTGCTGCCTAGTTAAAGGTCTTTTTATTAACAGTAGTATATATGGTATAAAATATCAACAAGTAGTAATATAAACATGAAACCAAAAAACCCAACTGAAATTGGGTAAGGGACTTTTGAGAGAACACAAAGAAAAAATGTCTGACACTGAAGTCTTAAAAGACTATAGAACAATCAACAAAGAAAATAGAATCTTCCTCAATTGCCTGAATCATTTACAAAGCTAGGGAACGAAGCAACTGAGAACATAAGGAAGAAAGTAATCAGGATTAGGAAATGGATAGACAATGTGGTCTAGAGAGCTGTCTAAGATAAAACTCACAACATTGGGTTTGATTTTGCAGATGAGCTAGACAGTACATAATTTTTTTACTCCTTTTCCTAGTAATACTTCAACACAAAAGCAGGTGATAATAAAAAAAAATCAGCAGATAATTATACATTTAATGACTCGTTTTTAATCCAGAGGTCACTGCTAGCCTCAGTTTTATGAAGCAGTATCTGCTTACTGGTTTTTTTTAATTGCTCTGAGATTTATATTTATGGTAACAACATATGCCTATTGAAAATGATGGAAGTCAGTTCCTTTTATGCTTGATGGAAGCTGCTATCAAAAAGTAGGAACTTCCATTTCCAAAACTGGTGGACTAGGTAATCTGTATTGCTTCTACTCAACTAGAAAATGTAGACAAATCAGTATTTATTTACTATAAAGGCATTAGAGAAGCAACAAGACAGTGTACAGTTACCTGAGGAAAGTAAATTCAATACTAGGGCCTAGAAGATTTAGCTAATTCTGGAGAGGGGAGCTGCATACCCAAACCAAAGCAAAAGATTACTGGAGTGATTGTTAAAGTCCAAGGAGGATATTCTGGATACAATAGCAGAAACTATCAAAGTTTAAAATCAGAATCTTCCAACAATATCTAAGTTTTTCACCTTACCTTTAATATGTTACTAATGCTCTCCAAGAGACTCCCTTCCCAAATGCCCAACAGACAGTAATGGAAAGAGAATATGTATCAGTGCCTAATTAGTTCTACCATTCTAAAGATGTCTGCAGTAATTATATACTTAAGTTTAAATTAATAAGTGTGTAATCTTATCACTCATAATCTAAAAGTCATAGTGAAAAACCAATTTATAACCTACGGAGACTCATCTGCTAGGGCAGGTTATGTAGGCATAAAATCAGTCCTTGAAATCTGAGAAAATAATGGGTTTTTCATGTACTCTTTTCATAATTTCATAAATTTCATTTCAAAAGTAAAGTTAGAAATTAAGCTCGTATTCAGTCCAACTGGTTAAAAATAAGGATTTAATCTGAGAATTCACTATACACTAAGCAGTGTGCCAAATACCAGGGAAACAACAGTGATATCAACTATCATTTTTCCCCACAGGTTAAACTAAATTACAAACACATGGAAGAATTTATATATTACTGGCTTTCTGGGAAAATTACTGTCAATTATAAATGATTTAGTACTCTCCAATAGCATAATTGGGCTTCCCTGGTGGCTCAGACAGTAAAGAATCTGCCTGCAATTCTGGAGACCCTGGGTTCAATCTCTGGGTCGGGAGATCCCATGGAGAAGGAAATGGCAACTCATTCCAGTATTCTTTCCTGGAAAATTCCATGGACAGAGAAACTTGACAAGCTACAGCCCAAACAGGTTACAAACAGTCAGACACAACAGACTGACTAAGCACGCACACAAGCAATAGCATAATTAGTAATAAGCATTTCTGTAGTTAATAATGATATTAGCAAAAAGCCATATAAACTAACAAGTAAAACTTTCTCTTAGACAACCAAAAACAGTTTGTCTCACCTTGGCACCATATTTGGAATAGTTCATTTCTGTTAGTGTTACTGGTCGTAACTTGTCAATATCTCCAAAGGCTACACCAGGAACGTACAGGGCACAAACGATGTGAACCCATCTATAAGGAGAAAAGATATGATTTTGTTATCAAACCTTCTGATAAAATGCCCACGTGGAAAATAAACATAAAATATATCTGCCATATCAAATAACTACTGCAAGAATTTTATGGCCAGGTCTCAAAACCTCAGACATACAACTAAAGAATATTAAACACTTATATAATTATATCATTTAATTACAGAAAAGGGGACTGCAATAAGCACTACTTTTCCAGCAGCTTAGCCAAAGCTGAGAGATAACAACTACAATTGCCTTTCACTTAATATTCACCGCACTTTGCACTTATCTGTTATTCTTAAATATTTGCACAAAACCACTATTCAAATGAAACAAAACATTTTCATGTGCATGGAAAGGTATGCACAATATTTTAAGCACTCTGACAATTAAGGATCCTAATTTAAGAACTGTGACGTTAGTTACTCTGCATAAATTATATAACATTGATCTTTCCTGCTACTTTTTTCTAAAAGCTATTGGATAATCCTTAAGGACATATTTAAAAAAAAAATTCTTGGTGTGCATCTTAACTTTCTTTCTTCCTAGGTTGAAACTGATTGATAGGAGACTGGACAGAAGAGTTGTGATAATATAAGGAAGTCACAGTTCATTCAGCTCATCAGATCACCATACAACCTATGTACTATGTATGTGCCCCACAAATAAATAATTTTTAAAGTCTGGATGATTTTACAACACTAAACAACAGCAACAACAAAATGTTCATAGTTTCAGTGTACTAAAAAAAAAAGTAGGAATTGATTCTAATTACATTTTTTAAAAACTGTTCTGAACCTCTATAAAATATATCAGGAACTCTTTCTGTTTGCTTACAACCATGCAAAATACAGGACCACTAGATTTTGAAATGTAAACAGATCTCCCTCATCTCTGCAAGAAACAAGGTAAAAATGAGATGGCAAATATCTCTTAACCTTGTGAAAATATTAACAACAAATTTTACTTTATCATAGCTTGAGAGGCTATGATTGCTACCTGGTTCTGTTTTGTGATGCACTATGAGTCTTAAAGAAATAAGACTAAGAATCATTTTATAGAGGTACTGGGGAAAATAGTTACAAATCTTTAAAATTTATCCTTTTTTACTGGGAAGAAAATTCAAAGTTTTGAGATTTTCTTGATAAAATGTTTTAATCCAACTTCCCAAATGCATCCTGTGGAGTTCAATATAAAGATACACATCTTCAACGAGCAGCTGCTTTCTCAATTTAATTTGTGCAGTTTTTTCATGCTCCACTGATGTATTAAATGCCGCTGTACTCTGTAGGAGTTTATCTTTGATAAACCCAACAGCTGACTGCTTGCTTCATATTGACCTTCTTAAAATCTTTTAGAACTAGTCACACAAGTACTACAGATTGAAACTGCCATTTCAGTGTGACTGGCACAAAAGTGTATCATTTTCCACAACCACACTTATGAGGATGCCAACTTGAGTCTTTATTAAAATACATACCAAACAGCTGAGATAATTTTGGTCCTTTTTAATATCTGTTGTATATAGATTTTTGTTCGTTTGTTTAACTAAATGTACTTTAGAACCTTGTAATTAAGACAAATTGAGAAATCAAAAAGGAATAAACTTCCTTGTTACTTTATCATTCATTTTTCTTGGAGCTTTGAAGGCAGATGTTGATCAGGAAAGGGAACAAAAAACAAGCATCCCATAAGACCACCAAAAAAACAAGAGTCAGAATTGTCATTCTAGCACAGAAGCTATTAATACATTCTTTTAAATTTACATATTTTAATAAAGCAAACTAAGTAGAAAAATACTTCACAAAAACTCATTTCAAATAAGAACTACATTCATCGATCAAACTTGATTTTGAAATGCTTTGTACTTGCGGTGTCTTTATAACACATTAAAAAAACTCATTTCAGGAGTTATTTTCATTCCTGTATTTATTCATTCAGTAATTAATTACTGAGCGACTGAACTGAACTGAAGAACACAGCACCAGGCAGGCAGTGGGGAAGTGACAAAGAAGTATGTGAAATGCTTGCAGCATAAGGTGTGATATGCTATTAAAGTATGTGTAATATTTCCTATATTCAGGTTTATAATACCACTAAGGCAGGATGCTGGGAGGGATTGGGGGCAGGAGGAGAAGGGAGGATGAGATGGCTGGATGGCATCACTGACTCGATGGACATGAGTCTGGGTGAACTCCGGGAGTTGGTGACGGACAGGGAGGCCTGGCGTGCTACAATTCATGGGGTCGCAAAGAGTCGGACATGACTGAGCGACAGAACTGAACTGAACTGAAGGCAGGATAAAATACTCTCTTTAAGAAAAAAATAAAATAAAAATTCAATGATAAGAATGTATTGATGGTATTCTCACATTAAACTGCCTAATTTTCTATTGTAGTATATGTGGCTCCCATCAGACACAGAAGGGAAAGCAGTCTAAATGGCCTATATAACAGAAGAAAATTTCAAAAATTTTTCATTCTTTCCATACATAGTTCTTTCATCTGTTTTCCATTTGAAGCTAGAGTACTAAATACCTTGTCAAATCTTCATGGCTTTTTTGCTCTTGATTCAAGCTAGTATTACATCCTTCAAACTGTATCAAGACCTGTAATTCCCACAGTACTCTACAGGTAAGTATGGGCATCAACAGAAATAAAATGTTCAAAGAGCATAAAAAATTTTCCAGGCTACACCAACAAGGGAGGTGTCAATATAAATATATCTGAGTAAAACTCAATGGTTAAAGAAGCCTCCCTTTTCTTCAATCAGAGACAATTTTACAAGTTAGTTTGTGGACTGCGTATTAGTATATATTACATATTAGTGTAGTAACAGAGCTACTTTATAGTTTCTCAATAGAAATTTCAAATTATTGACAAGAGAAAAGGTAAAATAAACGCTCTTCCCTAAAAGGAAATTGTGTTTCTCAAAGCTGCCGTACTTTTTCACAACCATTTATTACCATAAATTTCAAATTGCAGGACCGAAAAGTTATTAAGAAAGGATTTATGCAGTTTCTTTTCTAAGATTACCTTAAATAAATGGAATAGTATCAAAAAAGCACTAGCAGTAGACGTAGCAGCAGCAGAGGAACTAAGGAGATATTTATTACACACTTAAGTTTCAGAAACTACACTGTTTACAGAAATCATCTCATTTCAGTTCAGTTCAGTGACTCAGTCGTGTCTGACTCTTTGCGACCCCATGGACTGCAGCACACCAGGCTTCCCTATCCATCACCAACTCCCAGAGCCTACTCAAACTCATGTCTATTGAGTCAGTGATGCCATCTGACCATCTCATCCTGTCGTCCCCTGCGCCTCCTGCCTTCTATCTTTCCAGCTACAGGGTCTTTTCACATGAGTCAGTTCTTTGCATCAGGTGGCCAAAGTATTAGAGTTTCAGCTTCAGCATCAGTCCTGCCAATGAGTATTCAGGACTGATTTCCTTTAGGATGGACTGGTTGGATCTCCTTGCAGTCCAAGGGACTCTCAAGAGTCTTCTCCAACACCACAATTCAAAAGCATCAATTCGTCAGCGCTCAGCTTTCTTTATAGTCCAACTCTCACAATCATACATGACTACTGAAAAAACCATAGCTTTGACTAGATGGACCTTTGTTGGCAAAGTAATGTCTCTGCTTTTTAATATGCTATCTAGGTTGGTCATAACTTTTCTTCCAAGGAGCAAGCGTCTTTTAATTTCATGGCTGCAGTCACCATTTGCAGTGAATTTGGAGCCTAAAAAAATAAAGTCTGTCACTGTTTCCACTGTTTCCCCATCTATCTGCCATGAAGTGATGGGACCAGATGCCATGATCTTAGTTTTCTGAATGCTAAGTTTTAAGCCAGCTTTTTCACTCTTTCATCAAGAGACTCTTTAGTTCTTCTTCGCTTTCTGTCATATGGGTGGTGTCATCTGCATATCTGAGCTAATTGCTATTTCTCCTGGCAATCTTGATTCCAGTTTGTGCTTCATCCAGCCCAGAATTTCTCATGATGTACTCTGCATATAAGTGAAATAAGCAGGGTGACAATATACAGCCTTGATGTACTCCTTTCCCTATTTGGAACTAGACTGTTGTTCCATTTCCAGTTCTAACTGTTGCTTCCTGACCTGCACACAGATTTCTCAAGAGACAAGTCAGGTGGTCTGGTATTCCCATCTCAGGAAGAATTCTCTACAGTTTGTTGTGATCCACACAGTCAAAGGTTTTGACGTAGTCAGTAAAGCAGAAATAGATGATTTTCTGGAACTCTCTTGCTTTTTCGATAATCAATGGGTGTTGGCAATTTGATCTCTGGTTCCTCTGCCTTTTCTAAAACCAGCTTGAACATCTGGAATTTCACAGTTCACGTACTGTTGAAGCCTGGCTTGGAGAATCTTGAGCTTTACTTTACTAGCGTGTGAGATGAGTGCAATTGTGCAGTAGTTTGAGCATTCTTTGGCATTGCCTTTCTTTGGGATTGGAATGAAAACTGTCCTTTTCCAGTCCTGTGGCCACTGCTGAGTTTCCCAAATTTGCTGGCATATTCAGTGCAGCAGTTTCATCATCTCATTTAATCCTCTCAAAAGTGCTAGGAAACTGAGGCATAAAATGGTTAAATTACTTGCCTAAAATCACAGTAAGAAAAAACCAGAATACAAATATAGGCAGTCTAACTTGAAAGCATACACTTTTAATGTTGTAATAAATTTCCTAATTCTAGGTCAAAGTGAGTCCAGGCATAAAATAATGGCATTGTCTATGACACAAACCACAGACTCAATTCAATACATCAAATAATGTGTTAAATGTTTATTTTGAGGATAAGCAATGAGGGACAAGAAGTAAACTTTTTGGTCATTTTCCTAGACATCAATATACAAGGTAGTCATTTCTCCTAGATACCCTCAATATACAGTCTCCAAGATTCCATGATAGACTCTGTGCTATCCCAACTGTATGGCAATACTTTTCAAGGGCCTACCCACCAATTAAGGTAAAAATGAAAAAAATAGCTTTTACTTTACTAAAATAAAATTTATTAAGTTTAAAAAAAACCATTTTTTGGCATATAATGCATCCTATCATTTCAAAATTTTAAATATGAAAAATGATCATGATAATTTGTCTAGGTTATTTCACTGTTCTTATTAAAATATTAAACATTAAGTAAAATACTGAAATATCCATATGTGGTAAAATAAAAAATTGAGTACCCCCTCTTACATGGGGGAAGAGGGTAAGTAGTGATATATAATACATAAAAGGTTAGGAACTAATCTTATATTAGTCACCCATCCCAATTGGTAGTCTCCTGGGGAAAAACAAGAAAGATGCCAACACTGTAACAATGACAACTGTTCAAATGTGATACTAAAAATGAGTGTGAATCTAGTGAAAAGAACATAGTTCTCTGGACCAGTTATCATTTTAGTGCCTCTCAGCTCAAATCCACTCTTCAATATCTGCTTTGAAATAATGAACAGAATCCCAACAGCACTTCCCATCTACACGATCCTCGGCTCTGTCTCAGTAGAGTGGCAGAAGGCACGGTAAGAGGAAGGGGCTTCTCTTCAGGATGGGAAAAGGACACCCACCAGTGCTCTGCCCTCAGTGACCTTGCAGACCCGGCCTTGAAGATCACTTTTTTGTGGCCCTCTCAACCTAGACACCACACACTCCTGGCTTGAAACCACTGCCCAGTTACCCACTTGCCAAGAACAGGCCAGGTACTGGCCCAGGCCAACCAGCCAACTTCCCTGCCATCCAGCAGGCTCAAACTACACTTTCTCTAACAAGGCCTGAACCATAGTCTTGGGGAAGGTGTCTCCCTTCCAAGTTTGTCTTTCCCTGAAAACTCTCTCTCACCTCTACAGTATTATTCTTCAGAGTTCTTTTATATCTTTATGGTTACTGTTTATTATAGCTTAGTACTTCTTTAAGTTAAATATCCCCTTTTATAATCATTGTATAGGTTCTATTTACTAATATACTCTTGAAGTCAAACAGATCTGAGTTCAAATTTAACTATGAACTTGTTCAAAATTATGTAAAGATCTAAGCCTCAGCTTCTACCTATAAAATAGGCAACTTTACCATCTCTCTGATCATACAGTCATTCCTAAGATTAAATGGCATTATAGGCTATAAAGGCAAATGCAGATACTCAGTAAATGATCTTTCTTCCTCTTTGCCCTGATATGTAGCCTCCTGTCCACTTACTCTATGTCAAAAAGACACAAAGAAGCAATCAAATGAAAATGTCTAACTCAGAAAATCATAAATACAAAAATAGAAGCATATGCATTATAAAGCAGATATATTAACACAAAAGAATTATGACATCAACCTTCCAGCATCTGTCTCCTTGAAAATTCCATCCTGATTGGGACACAGTTCACAGCTAGGGGAAACACCACATTTACAGGCATCACAAAACCAAGGTTCAGTGGAGTTTTCAGAAGCTGAACTCATAATAGAGTCACTCTCTCCATCAACTCCATAACAACCTAAAAAAAAAAAAAGACGTATGATTAGAGTTTACTTTTTAAACTCACATTTATAAAGTTACAAAAGAAAAAGGGAAAGGAAGCAGAGAATAATTCTGAAAATTAATGGTTTAGAAGAATGATATTAAAGTCAAAACACAGAACTGAAATCATTTTATAAAAATGTTTTCACCATTTCATAAAAATGTTTTCACCATTTCATAGTGTATGCAATGACATAACTCTTTACAACAAGTTTAGGTCTACTGGAAAGCATTACAGAAGGGGAAAATTTTACAGTTCTTTAGAATTTTTTTACAAAAAACACATTAAAATATGAGTTTTCACTATACAGAAATCAGAACTATTGAGTCTAGGAACTATTAATTAGTAAATATTTTCAAGCTACCTTTGTACTGAGCATTTAAATATATCTAAAAGACCATGATCATGTAAAACATACAAACAAAAACCTCTGATTTAATTTTGTATGAATTTGGTTAAAACACAAATTCATACAACCATAAATGCAAAGTAAGTACTAGTAAAAGGAAAATAATAGGCATACACATACATAAATTAAGGCTACTGAGCAATCTGAATAGTTTAGAGATAAACAAGCGAGTTCCATTCACAATTGAGCCAGTCTAGAGCTATACAAGGTATCTGATCTATTTAACATTTATAATTCTACTATCTTCTGTAAAAATGTATCCAGAACTGAAATAATGAAAAGAAGGGTAGCATAATCCTTCACATTTTAGAGTAGGACATCAACCCTTATTGTGGCTTATAATAAACAGTACTTCCCTGGTTAATTACAATAGTCATGACTCCTAAATAGTTTTTGTTTTTTTACCTAAATGGTGCTTGATGTACCACAAACTTCATATTATCTCTCATATTCTAGAAAGGAAGATACTGCTCTCATGACAAACTGTACTTTAGAAAAATAATACACATTAAAAATTAAATAGATAACAACTTAATTCTATTAATGGTTCCAATTATGCCCATTATCTTTAGGTTGGGCATTTCTCTGATCTCCTAAGACACATTTATTACTCTCAAGGTAGGTCACTTCTACAAACAGCCTACTATTAACCATCCCAGGATAATTCTGACCAGGTTTATCCTAATAGGGTGGTCTTATTGCCAAATTCTAAGGAGCACTCAAAGTACCCTCCAATAAACTGAAGCCACTAAAAATACCACTATGAGAAACATATGTAAGTAACAATTCTCTCTCAAAAGGTTTCACCATGGAGGTGAGTTTCCATGCATCCATGTAAGATCATGTGACTACTGGAACTGATTGAACACTCCACAGACAACAGGAGCCTGATGAAAACTGTCTTCTCACAACCACCAAAGATACCCAAAGTGAAACAAATAAGTATGTAATCCCATCACTTCATGGCAAATAGATGGGGAAACACTGGAAACACAGACTTTATCTTCCTGGGCTTCAAAATCACTGCAATGGTGACTGCAGCCATGAAATTCAAAGACGCTTACTCCTTGGGAAAAAAGTTATGAGCAACCTAGACAGCATATTAAAAAGCAGAGACATTACTTTGTCAACAAAGGTCCATCTAGTCAAAGCTATGGTTTTTCCAGTAGTCATGTATGGATGTGAGAGTTGGACTATAAAGAAGGCTGACTGCTGAAGAACTGATGTTTTTGAACTGTGGTGTTGGAGAAGATTCTTGAGAGTCTCCTGGACCTCAAAGAGATCAAACCAGTCAATCCTAAAGGAAATCAGTCCTGAATATTCATTGGAAGGACTGATGCTGAAGCTGAAACTCTAATACTTTGGCCACCTGATGGGAAGAACAGACTCATTGGAAAAGACCCTGATGCTGGGAAAGATTGAAGGCTAGAGGAGAAGGGGACGACAGAGGATAAGATGGTTGGATGGCATCACCAACTCAATGGACATGAGTTTGAGCAAGCTATGGGAGCTGGTGAAGAACAAGGCAAGCCTGGCGTGCTGCATCCCATGGGGTCACAAAGAGTTGGACGTGAATGGAGCGACTGAACAACAAATGTTATTCAAAGGTTTTACAACAGTGAACCTCAACATAATCCAAATGTCATACAGAAGAATGTTAAAAATTTTAAAGGAGCTAGACTATCATGTACAAGAAAAGATTCAAAATATTAATTTCTTTAAATCATCTAATTGTGGATAGTAATAATTATTACCTTTATCACTTCTGTCTGGATATACATTTTTAAAATGATAAACCATAAAATGAAAACGAAATAAAATTTTCCTCTTGGGAGTAGTTATTATTGATTATCAGCAAGATAAGAACATTTTTCAGTAAAAATAACAGTAAGCAAATAGTTTATTTGAAGAAAAATCACCAAATAATAAAAAATAGTGAATTTGATTTCTCAGTTATGTAACACCACAAGGAAAAAAACTATTTTCTTTACAAAATAATATTTTTCAGGCAATTTTTTTCATTAGTATTCACATGAAGTCCCAAGTTAAAAAACCCTCCAAATGACTATCCATTTTACTCATCTCATTCACCAATATCAAGGTAAATCATAGCAGCTCACTCTTTTAAAATAAAGCAAAGTTTCAATTTTAATTTTTAAAGAATACACCACACATTTGACAAACATCTGATTAAACAATGATTTTAAACAATGATTAAATCACCTACAAAAACCTCAGAAGTGATTTCTAAGGGTCCCTTTAAACATTGGTATCACATAAGCTTAAAGAACATGAACAAGTGGATAAGTATTTCTTCTTCAGCTTCACTGCCCTTGAAAAATGATCTACACTGTGTTACTGCCTTTACAGTCTTCAACTTGCCACTTTTCCATATTTCTCTGCCATATCTGTTGTGTCTACTGAGCTGTAGACTGAAATTCTAACATTTATATCCACTCTAATCCATTTAAATTAAAGACTAAATACATTTTAACATCTTTTTCTTTCTTTCATACACAACAATTTAAACTACCATAAAATGAGGTTTATTCTCTTCAACCTATCTAATTTTGAGTAAAAGATACAAAAAGTACACCTTCAATATGATTATGGAAAAAAGGTTTTTTATATGATGATATATAGAAAATTAAAAATTTATAGATATATAAAACCTATTTCATATAGGTTTTTCATGTTTTAAAATGGGTAAACAGGAAAACCATGTTTGCTATTATTTTAGCAAAATCTCAACTTAAAAATCTCTCTAAATTATAATTATTTAAGCTTTTTTTTTAAGGGAAAAATATAAAGGAAATACATCAAAGCACTAACTATGGTTGTCTGGATATTAGGACTGTTAGAAATGTTTTATTTCTTGAAATTATGATCAAGGCTTCCCTGGTGGCCCAGTGGTTAAAAAAAAAAAAAAAATACACCTGCCAGTGCAGAAGGCACATATTCAGTCCCTGGGTTGGGAAGATCCCCTGGAGGAGGAAATAGCAACCCACTCCAGTGTTCTTGCCTGGAAACCCACAGAGGAGCCTGGAGGCCTATAGTCCATGGGGGTCACAAAAGAGTCGGACATGACTCAACAATTAATATCAACCTCTGAGTAGCACAACCTATGTGAATCTTATTTAATGAAAAATAATATAAAATGTGTCTATAATTGTTTTGAATTATTCAAGAAATATGTACAGTCCAAAAAAAAAAGAAATATGTACAGTCCAAATCAGAGGAGACTTTCCCCATTCAACTTGTCACTGGGGACCAAAAGACCTACAGTCTTCTCCTTTCTAGCTGTGTAACTTTGACCAACCACATCACTGAGGCTGAGTTACCTGACCTTCATTAAGTATTTAATATTTATCCTATCTCTCAGTACAAAAAAAACAGGAACACAAAATTTGCTATTTAAAACATTTTTTTCTGTACTTAACATCCTATCACTAGAACTCTGATTATAAAACCTACTAAAAGTTTTTAAGTAAACTGAGTAATATTGCTGATGATGAGAAAAGAACTTATAATATGCATGATACCTATCACAAATATATCCTAAGGCACCAAAGAGACAAAATGCAGTTGACACATAAAGTCCAAATGGTGATTACTTGAACATCTGCTACTCCGTGAACACTGCTAAGGATACATTTTTTCGTATGCTAAGGAAAAAAAAAAAAGTCTAGGGCTAGGCTAATAGCAGACTGGAAAATAAATAAAATGGGGGGTGGGGGGGTGGGAGGAATATCTCTTAGAGACCTTATTTAAAACATTGTTGGCAAGTATACTACCTAATGCTCTGTCATGTACTATGACATGCAGGTGACATTTTTCTTCAGACACAGTGCAATCAATATATCAGGATAACTGACATCACAGTCAGGGGTACCCTACTATTACAAGTCAGTTACAAGATCTTGTCACAAAGGTGTTTATACTAAGTGACAAGTTGCAACCTCAAAAGAAAAGAGATTTATCTACATTTAGATGAAGTACTCCAAAAAGAATTAGACAGTTATACATTTAAAAAGCACATTTGGAAAACTATCTTTTAGCAAAATCTCAGCTTAAAGATCTCTCTAAATTATAATTATTTAAGCATTTCTTTTAAGGGAAAAAGATAAAGGAAATACATCAAAGCAATAACTATGGTTGTCTGGATATTAGGACTGTTAGAAATGTTTTATCTTCTCTCTGTTCTATACTTCCCTCATTTTTATTTACTATTCATCTGTGGTTCAGCTGGTAAAGAATCCACCTGCAAAGCAGGAGAGCTGGGTTCGATCCCTGGGTTGGGAAGATCCCCTGCAGAAGAGAAAGGCTACCCACTCCAGTATTCTGGCCTGGAGAATTCCATGGACTGTATAGTTCATGGGGTCTCAAACAGTCAGACATGACAGCAACTTTCACTTACCCACTTACCCAATACATTATGATGGACAATTAGCTTTTTATAAAATAAAACATTTAAGAAGTTCATATTTAACCATGAAAATATTTAAGGAAAAGTGACCTGGTTAATTTACAATATGGAAGTCTGTCACTTAGGCACCTGATTAAAAATCAAAACCAAAAACACAAAACCTAGCAAGACTAGCTTCCTATTACGCCTTAGAAAATTTCCCTTCTTCTGGATTCATTACTTTTAGACAAAAATTCATTTTGGAACTTGTAGAAAGATCTACATATGTGACTCTATAAAAAAAAAAGGAACATTCTAAACAGTGAAAAATACCACAAAGTTAAAATGTACAGGACAAGGTGGAAAAGTATTTGCAAGGATACAAACTATTTGTAACACACATAACAGACAAAGGATTAACATTACTAAAAAAGAAAATTCCAATAAGTTAATAAGAAAAATGACAGGTTAAGAAATGACAAAGAGGGCTTCCCTGGTGGTCCAGTGATTGAGAGTCCACCTGCCAACGCAGAGGATACGGGGTTCAATCCCTGGTCAGGGGAGTCCCCATGTGCAGTGCGGCAGCTGAGCCCAAGACCACGACTACTGAAGCTCCTGTACCCCAGACCCTGTGCTCTGCAGGAAGAGATGACACAGCAATGAGAAGCTCGCACTCTGCAACTAAAGAGTAGCCCCCACTCACCATAGAGAAAAACCTGCACACAGCAGTGAAGACCCAGCACAGGCAAAAATAAAATACCTTTTTTTAAAAATAAAAAATAAAGAAATGACATGAGAACTGTACAGCAAGCAATAGGAAAAAGGAAAAAAAAAAAAAAAAACTGGCCACATATATTCTACCAACCTTCAATACTAATAAGAGGAACACATATTTTAATTAAGAGATAGTCTCCAAAAGGATTTTTAAAACTTACTAATATGCAATGTTGCAGAGTGATCAAATAGTATACTGTTGGAAGAATACTAATAAATACAGTCTTTTTGAAGGGCAATCTGGCAAAGTTTGTTAGAAAGTTTAAATGTACTTATATTTTGATTCATTCTAGAAATCTATCCTGTACAAATTATGACATTAATATATGTCACACATATTTGTTAACATGTCAGTGGAAAACTAGAAACAAAAAAAAAGTAAAGACATTATGGTTGATCCATTCTATAGCTATTAATATATACCATTTTAAAAAGTAGTAACATATCCCATATGTAACTCATATGAAAAGAATCTCAAGATTAAGAAATGAGTAAAATAAAGTAAGTCATGGGAGGGGAATCTCATGGAATTTATCTTATTTATTTATTGCAAGGTGGGGACTGTGCAAACATGCAAATGCATGTTGCATACTTGTGTGTATGTTAAGAGCCTGACAGAAGGGGCTCTCACTGGTAAAATTTGGACAATTTAAGTATCAGAGTAATCAGGTTATAGATGATAATGAGACCACAGTAATACTGAAAAAGGATAAAAAGGGAGAGGTTCTTTACAAAACAAGAGTTGCCTAATAAATGTAGAAAGAATGATAGAAAATCCCCATTCTGCAGCCACATGCATAACTGGCTCTGTCAGTGATGCTAAAACCACTAAGTATAAGGCTGTTAGGCAACAGGATATTATAAAGTCTCAAGGTCATTACCCTATAGGTATTCATTAACTATAAAGAGAAAAGTATAGCTTTAAAATGGAGAGGCTTGGATGACACTACCTTAGCACATCACCAACAATGTAATAAATTGGCATTAAATGCTCTGGATGTGAAATGTCATCATAGCACTCTTACCAAAAAAAAAAAAGTTTAAACTGAATCTAATCCAAAGGAAACAATAAAACAAATCCAGATTGAGGGATACTCTGCTGCTGCTGCTGCTGCTAAGTCACTTCAGTCGTGTCCAACTCTGTGTGACCCCATAGACCGCAGCCCACCAGGCTCTGCCATCCCTGAGATTCTCCAGGCAAGAACACTGGAGTGGGTTGCCATTTCCTTCTCCAATGCATGAAAGTGAAAAGTGAAAGTGAAGTCGCTCAGTCATGTCAGACTCGTAGCGACCCCATGGACTGCAGCCCACCAGGCTCCTCCATCCATGGGATTTTCCAGGCAATAGTACTGGAGTGGGTGCCATTACCTTCTCCGGAGGGATACTCTACACAACATTTTAAAAACACTTTGATCTTTCAACAAGTCAACATAAATGATACAAAAGACAGAAACTTGTGATTAAGACACTGACAGGACCCAAAATGCAGTGCATGGTACATGAATGTATCCTGGATGGTAGGAGGGGAGAGCTGTGATAACAGAGGCATAGAGGGTACAAGGGGCGTTTGCATATTACTGACCATTGATCTTTTTGAAAAATATGTTTCTGTATGTGTACTCACATGAGATGTTACCTCCCACTATGTGAACTGTTTGCTTTAGGGACGACTACAAATTAGACTCAAATGAGAAAAGCATGAGGCTGCTTTATTGGCAAGCTGTGTTTTCCCTCCTCGATCCTTCTGAATAAGCTGGTGTTAAATGTAACCAATAGTAGTCTTGAAAATAATAAAGTGTAGATACCCTGGTAAGCCTTACTGAGCCACTCCTTCATATTATCAATGGAGCTAATGGTTTACTGTTCACATGAAACACCCTGGGATCCGTCATAATACAGATTCTGATTTAGAAGGTTAGGGACTTGGCCTCTGATCATGCTTTTCTAACAAGTGTCCAGGTGATATGGATGCTGCCAGTTAATGCTGTGATCTATGGACCACACTTTTGAGTAGCACAACTTTTTAAAAACTACTGAAATAGGTAAAAGTGACATTTCCGTTTAACTTTAAACCTTATTTACTTTAGATGCAGCAATAGTTCAAGTACACAGTGAGAAAGACCTTAAAAACTAAAATAATTAAGTTGCTATAAAAGCTCCTATTCAGATAAATAAGTAAAGGACTGAAACTTTACTTCTGACAGGCTGCTGACCTTGTTTTTGAGGTATACAAAATTAAAAGCTAAAAAGAATTAAAAACGTTAGTGAGTATGTGGAGAAAGGGGAATCCTTGTACGCTGCTGGTGGCATGGTAAACTGGCACGGCCACTATGGAAAACAGTATGGATGTTCCTCAAAAAACTAAAAATGAACTACCATATAATCCAGCAATTCCACTGCTAGAATACATCCAAAGAAAACAAAAACAAATTAGAAAAGATACATGCACCCCAATGTTCATAGCAGCATTATTTACAATAGACAAGATATGGAAGCAACCTAAAAGTACATCAACAGATGAACTGACACAGATCTGGTATGCACAACAGAATATTACTCAGCCATTCAAAAGAATGAAATTCTGCTATTCGCAACAAGGTAGATGGACCTAGAGAATACTACGTGTACGGGAATAAGATGGAAAAAGACAAATACTCTATGTTATCATTTATATGTGAAATCTAAAAAAAAATTAAACAAATGTATATAACAAAACAGAAATACACTCAATATATAGAGAACAAACTCATGGTTACCAGCAGGGAGAGGAAAAGTGGGAGGGGCCAGATAAGCATAGGGGAATAAGACATACAAGCTACTATATATAAAATAAATAAGTAACAAGGATACATTGTACAGTTCAGCCACTAAATATAGCCACTATTTTGTAATAACTTTAAATGGATTATAGTCTATAAAAATACTGAATCAATACTTTATACATCTGAAATTAATATAATATTATAAAGCAACTTTACTTCAATAAATAAATAACAGGTCAGAAGGGAGAGTTCATTGTGATTTGTACAGGGTAGTAGTCCCCAGGAGATGCAGACTTGAGTCCAAAAGTAAGCAGCTAGAGTAAAAGAGCTGCTTTACTATCACAGCTGCGGGACATTGAGACCACAAGGCTGTAGCAGACTGACTCCCAGCAGCAAGACATCACCCTCAAATACATTCAAACATTTCTAAGGACCAGGCAACTATCAAACATGAGTGAGGGATTGAACAGAAGAGAGTGGCAAACCGAAGATTATAGGCTTCAGCAGCCCTATTCCACTCCAGATTGTTACCATAAAAGTGAAAACCAACTGCTGTCAGAACTTCAAGAGAAGTTCAAATTCCTAAATATGTAAAATAAAATCTTCAGTTTTTAAATGTTAACAATCAATTCAATTTCTTAAAACCATTGTGCTAGCCTTAAATATCACATCCATGGTCAAAACCATGGCCTATGAAGTAGAGGCAGTACCCTCAGCATGATGAATAGTAACACGAACAGCACTAGTCAGGCCTGCATCTCACATCAGCGCTGACGGTCATGCATACAAGCAGTGGTAACACATCTGTGACCAGCAGTGGTGATCAGCACGACAAACAAGGGCAGCACAGCTGCTACTTGCGATGTTCACCTATTCTGCAACTTCTCCAAGAAATCTGAACCACTCTTGGAGAACAAAAAGAACTCATACACACAACCATGTTGACTGGTCCAAGGTTATAATCAATCTCAAGTAGTCCCTTACTGCTGTCTGGTAATATATACACACATATATTATATACACACAACATATAACATGGGTGAATATGTAAGCATACACACACACACAATATTACATACGTTATTTCCCTAATCCATTTATTCCCCCAAATAACTATTTTATACCAACCTCTCACTCCTCAAATCTCCAACATCTCCCCACCTCTACACTCTGCTAATGGCTGCTTCCCATTTCACTGAGAAAATAAGCATTCAATTCCACATGTTCTAACCACCACATCCAACATCATACCTACCTCTGTACCCATATATTCTCTTTTCCCTCTAGTTACTATGCCAACTTTTATCTATTAAATCTCTTCCCTTGTGTTGGATCCTATCCTTTATAGCCTTGTACTCAAAGGACTTGCTCCAGCAACCGTTCCCCTTTCTTTCGTGACATCATCAACTGTTAACTTTCCATTTCCACTGGTCCCTTCCATCCATACACTAGCATCTCTGTCTCTGTGGCAGGCAGCCTCTAAGATGGCCCCCAGTATTAATATTCTTGGTATGTCCGCTCCTACATTTGACTAAGGTTGGTTCTATGTGAACAATGTAGCAGAATTGACAGTACATACCACGTTAACTAATCCCATATTTTCCCCCTTGCTTCTATGTATTTTACATTTATTTAATAAACCATGTGACATAAGCATTTTGTCTGTAAGCCTTGTTTCCCATACTCTTTGGGATGATTGCCGGGTAATGACTTGGAGTTTTTCTGCATTAGGGTCATTTCCCATAAGACAGGTTTCATCTTACTCTAAAAACAGTATTTGACAATTACAATCTATTCTGAAAACTTTTCATTACTCCTGGTCACTACTCAAGGCTCTTCTCCAATCTCACTGGCCCTCTGCTCCTCAACTGCTCTTGAAGTGCTCAAAGCACTATGCTATTTCCTAGAAAGCACATTTAGGCTCCCAGTTTTAAATAACATCTGCAGGCTGATCAGTCCTAAAATTATCTCACCAGCCCCTATATCTTACCTCAACTCTAAAAGTTTAAAACCAAACTTTTACTATCTACCTGTAAACCTATTTCTCTCTTGGATCACTGCTATGGTCTCCAAAATGGTCTCCCTGATTCCCACTTTAGACACACTTCAGTCTGCTCTCAACCCAGCAGTGATTCTTCCAAAACATAAATCATATCATACTGATTCTCTGCTTAAAGTTCACCTGGGCCTTCCCATATTCATCTCAGTATAATCTGAAATCTATGATCTACAAGGCTCCATCTGGTTTGCCCCTCTCTCTGCCTCTACCACTAAGCAGCTCACTCCCTTAGTTCTAGCCACACTAACCTCCACGTCATCATACAAACACTCCAGACACGTTCCTATTTCAACATCTTTACACTCACTACTCCCTCATTCTGGAGTGCTCTTTCCCCAGATACTCACATGGCTTGCTTACTCACATGCTTCAGGTCACTGCTCAGAGATCACCTTATCAAAGAGGGTTTTCCTTATAAGCTTTTATAAATAGAAACTTCCACCTGCCCACTCAACAACCCCCATTCATAGCATTCCTAATATTCCTTTTCCCGCTTTATTTTTCCCCACAGTCCAGACCACCACCTGATATATACTACTGTATTATATTTTCATTCCTGTCTCTTACTATACATTAAGCTCCATAAGGTCAGCACTGTCTATATTGTTTATTTTACATGCCTGAAACCTACAGAATGCCTAGCACTCAGAAAATTCTAAACAAACACTACTGAAAAAAAAAAAAAAAGAATAAATTACAGCAACAGGAGACATTCCCACAGTGAGTCTTAGCGGCAAGGGCGGGGAGCTTCATATGAAGGCAAGAGGACTGGTTAAAGAAGTCCAAGCCCCATAAGTCTCAGAAGTCTCACCAGACACCCAAAACTATTTGGGAGGAGGTGGCAATACCAGAAAGGCAGGTAAGGGCAAGGCCACAGAAACACTGTTTTGTAGTAGTCATGACTCTGGTAAGAAAAAATTAACTGACAGGGAAAAAAAAAAAAAAACTTTACTACAGAGGGAAGACACCCTCCTCAACCAAGTGATCAAAATAACATCATCAGTAACTGGACAAATAAACATTACATGCTTCCTAATATAATACATTGAGAGCACAAGATAACTTCTGAGGTACTTCTGCCAAAAGCATCAGATTAGCACCTGAACCTAATCAGGAGAAAACAAGAAAATCCCAATACTGAGGACATCCTATCAAAGAACTGGCCTGTATTCTTCAAAAATGTCAAAGGCAAGAAACACAAAGACTCAAAATATGTTCTAGATTAAAGGAAACTAAATAGATATGACAACTGAATGCAACTCATAATCCTGGATTTTATTTTGCTAGAATCAATATCATTGGGATGAGTGGCAAAATGTGGATATTGTCATAGACTAGATAACAGTTTTCTACCAATGGTGATTTCCTGACTTTGATAATTATGTGACTTTGTAAGAGAATGAATGTCCTTGATCTTTGTTCTTAAGAAATACATAATAAGGTACTTGAGGTAGAGCTGAACATTTTGTCTACAGTTTACTCTCAGAGAGGTGAGGGAAAAATTTTTATATGAGAGAAAAAACATACATAGCAAGATATCACCATCTGGCAAATCTTAGTGAAAAGCATACAAATTCACAAGTCAGAAATTAGGTCAAAATAAAAAATTTTAAATAAAATACAACAAAAATTACATTAAAAAGGTTCAAAATTCATAATCAGGAAAAATACTTTCAATGTATTACAATGGATCCTATTTCAGATTCTAAAAGATGATCTCTACAAATTCCCCTTTCAACTTAAAAATTATAACTATGTAAGAAGAAACTATACCACTAGACTCTACTGTACCTTTTTCAAAAATGCACTCTACTGAACGAACATACTAGATTTTTTCCTATACCTAAATTTCAGTTAAAAACTAGAAATAATGCCATGAAAGAAAATATCATAATACTGACCTTCAAAGAAATCATGATTTATATACAGTAATAATCTACTCTGATTATTTTAAAACACATTTTAAATGAACCTAATCTGAAAAAATAATACCCATCATAATTTGAAAATTCAGTATGTCTTATTTCAGGTTAAATATCATAAAATATTATAGAAAAATTAGCATAGTACATATGTAAAATAGCTGATATTACTTATACAAATGCAGTGTCAACCAGTCATTTCTAAAAGGAAACAAAGCAACATTACCTTCATGAACTGTAATGCCACAATTGTCACACTGAATTATTTCATCAGCATCCTCACTATTATCTCCAAGACAAACACAGCAAATCAGAATATGGTCCATTTTTTGAGAACTCCAGTTTTGACTCTTCTCAAGAATCAGCGAGTCCTAATAATAAAATATCAGAAAATCACATATTTAAAAGGTAAGTTTAATAAAATTCTCACCTTAAATCATTTAGTACATTTCCAAAATTATGCTGCATACTCCATTACTTTAGTCATTCCCAAGTACACCACATTTGAGAAGTATATCTCTTTGTTAAAGGACCCTATAAGAACCCTCTCTCTAATTTTTCACTTCTCTCCAAGTTTCATATTCTCTCTTCTCAAGTAAATATAAAACCAAGCTTATAACCAACTCTTCATCTGCTTTGCCATGCTGGATATAGCCTGACCCCTGAAACTTGGAAAAAGGTAAAATTAATCCACAAGTAATCACTAATTTTATATGAGTATTAAAAATGTAAGAATGGTTCCCACACTTAGCAAGCTTATAATCCTATCTAGGGGAGACAAGACATACACATATTAAACAATTAAAAAAAATCAATTCAAGATAACATATAGGCAAATATTATGTGATGGCATAGTTACAGACTAAATAAATTCCTTTAGTGCTGGGGAATCTAGAATTTCCAGAGTCATCAAACTGCTGGATGATAGACCCACGAAAGTCTGCATTGGAAACTGGTGTATACAGGCACAGAAAATCATCTAAAAAAGAATCCAGACTGACTGCCAGAAGAGTCAGACTCTCTATTAGCCTTTTGTCAAGAAACACCTAGTGAACACCTAGTTAACTGCAATATAAAAGGAGACAGGAAAATGCATTCAGGAATAAAAAAAAGGAAGAGGGTGCTCCATTTAATTTAAACCTTCTGCACTATGAATTTCAACTTTAAATGCAAATTAACAAGATAATGATGTCTGCCATTTAATGCACTGGGCTTAGCATTACATGTAATAAACGATGACATCTGAGTCTATACATTTTCATTTAAGAAACTAACCATATTCGGAAACAAAATTAATTGTTCCATATCACACATTCATTAAATATATTATTTCATGTTAACATTTTTATGTTTCTATATTCTTTTAAACTGACCAATATCCACAGGTAACATTTAGAGTAATTTCCACAGCAATTTGTAAATAACATCTGAATGACATGACTGTCACAATTAATAACATTCTTTCAAGATATTTTCTGTGTAATTAATCTAAACTTGCAGCTGACCTAGATAAAAAATCAGTAAATAATGCAAAAGTTAACAAGGAGGCAGTGTCATTTCTCTTGAGAATTCTAGCACTGTAAAATTCTATACTTCACTCCTTTCGTTATAAAACCAAAGTAGTGTGGGGTGTTGCACGTGGCTAGCAAATAAGGTTAAAATTTCCTAAAAAGAAAACTCATGTTTTAAAGTACTTTAGTACAGTGATCAAAACAAAAATCTGCCCAGATTTTCATCCCAAAACTTCAAAGCTGAACCTTTCTCATCTGTAAAGTGGGATGACAAAAATAATACCTACCTCATCAGGTTCTTGTAAGAATTAACAAGAAAACATATGACAAAAATGTTCCTGATACGTACTAGGTATTCAATAAAAGATCATTCCCATTCTCCTTTCTTCTGTACTTTGAAGATGGTCCAAAAAGAGAAATATGAGCTGACCATTTACTACACTGGGAATCTTCCTTGGAATCCCAAAAGGAAAGTTATAAATCTCAATAAGCACTGCTAGTTTAAATATTTTCCTATGGTAAATCCATTTTTTTTAAGAATACCACATCCAGATTAAAAAAGTAACAGATCAAAAAAACAGTGAGCAAATGACCAGAGTCTGATGACTGAGAAGCTACTCATGTTAATGCACTCTGCCTGTATTTCTCCCGTGGAATTACAACAACTAATTAGCCCTTGAAAAAAAGATTTACCCATGTGGGAAATAAGTAAATGTCTATGGATCAGAAAAAGGAGCATCAATAGGTGGCTCTAATTCTATTATTTTCCTGTTTGTCCATTTTGCTCAGAAAAACAGTACATGTCTTAATTGTATCTCTATTCCATTTTCTCTCTACACATATTATCATTTAGAGGCAGAGAAAACAAAACTAACTGGCAATTTTGGTTGATACCCATCACTGCAGACTCTTTCTTACTAAAAATTAAATACAAAGAGACAAAAATAGGGAAAATTAGGAAAATTCAGATGACAACTGCTATTTCTTCACAGGGCAAGACATCTAATCCATTTAACATAACAGACCCTTTTACCAGGAAAAAAAAAAAAAAAACTTCCACCTGAAAATTTCTACTAAGATGATGTTCTATCGTATATTAACTCTCACCCAAAGTGCCTGTTTCAAAGTCCGGGAACCATTATCTGAAAATACTATACAGCCCTCCCCCAAAAAAACTTACTTCAGAAAACTAAAAGGTAAAACCTTAGTGAATCTCAGAAACTTCAAAATAAAATGATGAAAAAGACATGCAACCATATTCCAAGAGTCCTGTTCAGATTGCACTTAAATTCACAAAAATGCCATAATGCCACTGACTAAGATATGCCCACGTGAAGAAAATGCAGGTTATTAAATGCCCAATTCTTGAACAGTAGTTCTAAAATTGTGCTCTAGGGAACTCTCTTTCAAGGGTTCTAAAAGGTAAATACAATGGATATTTGCCTTTTCACTCTCTCTCATGGGTATATGATGAAGATTTCCAGAAGTTACATGACATGGGATGGTGTCACCAATCCAACAACTTCTATGCTTCTATACATTTCGTTTTTTAAACTTTCTGAGTTTTAATTGCAAATGGAAATATCAAAAGATATAACTTATGTAAATAATAATTATGGTCCTCAATTTTTAAGAGTATCCTGAACCAAAAAGCTTGAGAATCACTGCTCTAGAGCATTTCAAGGCCTACAGCATACACATGGTAAGACCATTAAGAGCCAAATAATTATAAAATGCCTCCAAAAAGAATGTCAAATTCCCCTAAACATTTTCAAAATTATAAAAGTTCCTGGCATCATTTACATAATACCCAATATCACAGCCCTAAAAAAAGCACCTGACAGAAGCCAAGGGAAAAAAAAATCTGCCTGCTTATAGGCTAAATACAATTCTATTATGTATTCTAAAACTATATTTTCAGCTATCTCTACTACAAAGTAGTATTTGAAACAAAGTAAAAGCATAGAAAAATAAAACTTCAAATATATAAGTATAATACCTATACAGATATATAGGTATTAACTAATGAATACTTGGCAAGGTATCACTACCTAAATTAACCAGGAAGATTAAAATTCAAACACTGGTCAGACAACAAGGATTATTTTTGGTCATCTTTTTACAAAATCAAGATTATACAAATAGGAAATTTAAAAATATATAATAAACTGAATTTATTAGTTTTCTATTAAAATTTAACATTAATTTGAATGACATTTATGTAGAACCAGAATCATCAAAAATAATTGAGGAGTTTGAAAAAGTCTTGGAAAAAAACAGTTATCAAGCTTTCAGGTAGAATATTATTGAGGGAAAATTAATCTTCCATAAGTTCTCCTACATTTCTATACAGAGTGGAGCAAAAGGAAAATTAACATAAATTAACACAAAAGATTAATTTAGTTACTATAAGAACTTTCTTTACAACTTTATCAAAGCACTTATCCAAGAAATGCTCTGGAATCTCATTCCTTAGGGACTGTTAACCTAAATAAAGCCCCATTATTTACCAAAATCTCTTCTGTTTAGTAGAAAAAAATTAAACAGCACGTCACCTTTACATGTATCAAAAAATATAGTCTACAATCTCTCAAGCAATTTGTTATGTAGTACAGATTATTAACAACT
The DNA here is from genome assembly GCF_003369695.1 of Bos indicus x Bos taurus. NCBI lineage: Eukaryota > Metazoa > Chordata > Mammalia > Artiodactyla > Bovidae > Bos > Bos indicus x Bos taurus. Next base: position 100,646,078 of record NC_040079.1, read on the forward strand.
GAATAATTTACATAGATTTTACATGGCAAATTTCTAGACATTCCCTCACACCTTAGCATAAATCCAATTTATACTGCCCCTATCACTAGCCAGCCTCTTGTGTGATTGTTATGCTAAGAAAAATGAAGAAAGTGATACTGCCAAAGGTAAACTTAGTCAGGAGATACAGATTAGCATAAAGTGCTATAAAATAAATTGGATACATGCTTAAATCAATTACGAACAACTGGATTTTCCATACTTCTGTTTCCTTAAACTGGAAATACAGACTGTCTTGCTACATCATTATGAATAGTATACTATATTCCAAATGACGATTTTCCTTTACCTAAAGATAGGAATTAGGAAAGCACTGGAACCAGGCAACATTATTCTTAGGAAAATGGGCAACCTAGAAGTTAACCAATGTTATAATCTAAAACATCAACTACTGCTTCATCTCTGCTGACATTTAACACCTCCTAATCTGCTACATATTATTTTGGTTAAACATCAAATTTTCAAATGAAACTTAAAATAGAAAATCACTGTTATGTAAAAGTTGTAAACAGAAGAAATGTAAAAGAACAAATAAAGCACAAAAGGAAAATCTTTCTACCAGTTTAATCTACTTCAATAACATGAAAAAACAAAAACTAAGTGCTTGTTAAAGAAGTGAATTTTCATGACCATCAACATATTAATGGAATGACAGACAATCATTATAGTTCTTTCATGTGATGTAACAGGTACATCTACATGTAAGACAATAATTCAGTCTTTCTTTTGAAGAAAAACATATACATAAACACACAGACAACGAGATACAAATGTGTTTGAAGAGTCTTGAATGTTGCATCTTGGGCCCAATGGATAAACCTAACTTTCAGTAGTAGAACTTCAAGTGGAAGAACTGAGTCATAATTGTAGTTTTATGATAGTAATGTTTGTTTTAGCATAGAATGTTTGTTTTCATTTCTTTGTAGAGAGACCTTATTCGCTAAACATATGTAAATATATAATTTGTATTTACTTCCACACACTTAAAGCAATGATCTGGTGACTATTCAGGTGGGTGCTACAACTGAAAAAGGAATTACCTTTAAAATGAATCTCTAAAAGCCTGAGACAATTCAATTCTTTGTTGCTCTACTTGAAAGTACTCTTAGAAGTACTCTACATTTTTACGCAGATATGGATACAACTAAGTTGAAAGGAAGGTGATCTTTGTTTTCATAACCCACTCAGAACCATTTAGCAGTCCAAAAAAACTCTACCATTTCCCAAGGGTATGGACATAAAAATATTTCTTTAAGTATAGACTGAGCTCCTTGAGAACGGTGATTATGAGCTCCTTGAGGACGGTGACAAATAGGAGATACTCAATAAAAGTGGGCTGACCAAATGAATAAATGTTACAGTTAGGGTGCTCATTCACTCCCATAGCTAAGAACAGGCTTTCAAGGAAGCCACTTAATATAATGGGTAGAACGGTTTAGAGAAGAATTCCCTTTTCCCCAGACAGACAGATATCATAAAAATTGGGTTGATCTACCTCATTACTCTTGCTCTGAGATAGTGTCAGGCTATCATTGGTCAGTTCCTCATCATCAGCACTGTTTCTGCTAAGAACTTTACTCTTCTTCTTCTTGCAGCCCCCTTCACTGGCAGGACTGCTATGCTCTTCATCATTGCCTTCATCGTTCTCGTCCTCATCACTCCCGCTTCCCTCATCTTCATCGTCCTCGTTGTCCCCGTCACTTCCTTCCTTCTGAGATGCAGATCGTCCCTTTCTTTTTACTACAGTGGGTCGCCAATCATTGTCATCTTCACTGTCATAGTCATCCATGTCATTCAGCTCTTCCATGGATACGAAATCCAAAAGTGGTCGGTTCCGACGAAGGTTCCACTTTTTTGGCTCGCTGACCTGCTCCTCTGCAGCTGTGGCCGCGGGGCCTGAAGGACACGTGTGAGCAGCAGGAGGGCTTGTGGCTGGCGTGGTGGAGGCAGCAGCAGCCACGTTATCAGATACTGTTGCTTTCTCTTTCTCCTTCTCTCTCTCCTTCTCTTTCTCTTTCTCTCTCTCCTTCTCTTTTTCCTTTTTCTTCCTAGGTCTTTCTCCATTCTCTTCTTCCTCTTTCTTTTCCACCTTAATTAACTGTTTTTCTGATGACAGTACTTCTTCCTCTGCAGAATTTTTAAGTTGTTCTTCTTTTACTTTAACGTCTTCATTCAGTTCTTCCTCTAAAATATTTTCTTCAGAATCACTACAGGAACCTTCTCCACTGTCCTTTGAAGGATCTTCACTTCCATTACCACTCCCTTCAGAATCTGTTGAAAATATGAGAAAAAAAACCACACATATGTATATACATACACACACACACACACAACGCTGACACAAATGAAACCACCAAAATTTGTGAATAACTCGCAAAACAATATAAACAAATTTAAGTCAAAGAATGGTAGACATTCCCAACCTGATTAAATAATAAATCAATGAAGTTGATATAATGATTCTAGTTTAGTATAGCACCAATGAAGATGAATATATGTATCTCTAAATTAAAACATGCTTTAAAACGAGGACCACTATTTTGTGTCATATGTCACACTATACTTGGTACTTTAAAGGCATTTTTTTTTTTTCTAAAAGTAAATGTGTTTTTTTTAAATTGAGCACTTGATTTTAACTTTATAATACAGATTACATTCTTCTTCTCTTACATCTTTCTTTCATAAATTACACTGACTGGCAAGGATGGAGTCACATTCAGAGCAAGAAAAATCTGACCCAGAAAAAAAAAAAAAAAAACCTGTTTCATTTATCTCACTCTTGACCTAGCAAAAGTGAACCCAGGTATTTATGACCGTCAACTTGTACCACATCTCTAATCTATCAATCAAATTTAGGAGCACCAGATACACAAGGGAAAAACAGACAATAGCAATGGCACAGAAAATGGAGGTTGCAAGATTTAAGTTATCAATTTTTTTGTTTATTAGGATACTGTTCATATCAACAAAAGAGTCACCTGACTTTCCTAAGGTTCTAGGCATTAACTACTAGAGCCCCTAGATTGAAAGAAATTAGTGCATTTTAAAAAAACTAATCCGTCTTAGACAACAGCAAGCACAGTTGTCACTAAAAAGATAGGCTGAGGATATTAAGAGTTCATGCAGGACCACAAGCTTCCTAGCAAGTGCTATCCATTCCTGCCTAGGGCAGTCCACACCCGGTTAGACCAACACTATTCAGTAGCATTCCAAGCCTCTTTTCATATAATCAAATAAATAAGAATCTAAAATATTTGTGGAAGGAGAGCAGGAAGAAGTAGGAAACAAACCAGTCAATAATCAGGTTGTAGCCAACATCAATAGTAAAATCTGTGGGGTGATGAATATTTTGTACCTATAACCAAGAAAAGGGTAATCATAAAATCATCGAAAAAATGCATATTTTCGCACCATTTTAATTTCTGTTAACTCAACCAGCATTAGCCTCTATAGTTACCTGGCCATTCAAAGTAAAGAAAGTTGTCTGTTATTAGTATCTGGTTTCTAAAATATCTCAGAAATCCTTTACAAACAGCTGATGAAGAAAAATCCTGAAAGTTAAATCACATAAAAAACACAGACTAACATTTAATCGATGCTGATGGAGCCTGTAAAAGTACTGTCAATCTCAGGATTATCATACATTGCCTATATCTCATTCAGGACCGCAGTGAAAAAAGCATTCTCAACCTGAACAATCTTGCAAAGGCCACAAGAGTAATATAATGTAAGCAAACAATCCTTTGTTTGAAACTTTTGGAGCCAGATGTGTTTCAGAATTTAGATTTTTTTTCCCCCAGATTTTGCAAACGTAGCATGGTGCATGCACAATATATTACACTAACACTGCCAGTGGGGTCTATGGTACTACAGTATAATCAAATACATTCTTTCTGCAGTGAAAAGTATGAAGATTTATAAGTATGATAAGTAAACACTACAAATAAACTCCTATCAGTTCCAGTCAGATTTTATCATCAAATAAGTTTATGTCAAACATAGGAAACATCTTTGAATTTGCAAGCAAATTTTAAGAAGAGTGTGGACCCAGTATCACTTACAAACAGGGGAAGTCCAACAGCTCTACAAATCATTAAAGAAAAAAATGGTGGAAAAAAAAAAAAAGAAAAAAATGGTCATCTTTCCAAACCACTCATAACTATTAGACTCAAACTACCAAGAAAAAATACCTCTGATTAAAAAAAAAAAAAAAAAAAAATAGTTCCTAGGTAATTTTAGATAAAAGTGAAAGTAAAGTGAAAGCTGCTCAGTAGCTTCCAACTCTGCGACCCCATGGATTGTAGCCCTCCAGGTTCCTCTCTCCATGAGATTCTCCAAGCAAGAATACTAGCCATTCCCTTCTTCAGAGATCTTCCTGATCCAGGGATCAAACCCAGGTCTCCTGCATTTCAGGCAGATTCTTGACCTTCTGAGCCACCAGTGAAGCTCATTTTCAGGTAAAGATATAATAAATAATAAGAAGAGTTAACCAAATGCTTCAGAGGCAAAGACAGATCTTTGTGCATACTGACTGAAGAAAACTGGAACATCCTGCAAGCAATGCAGATTAATTATAATTAATTATAAGTAGATATAATTAATTATAATTAAGAGAGCTGGGAAATGGAGAAAAGGTACTTTTCTTCTGGATTAACCTTGTAGAATTTTTTCTTAATTAAAAAGTACTCCTAATAATTTTTACCAGTAAAAACATAATAGTAGATAGAAAAAAAATGATCAAGTGAGGCACAAATGTGGACTCCTGATCAAAACCAAGACCAATCCAACTGTGGTAAACATTACTTGGAAATTTTTCAAAATGTCAAGAATTTCTGCAATTTTGTTTTGGTTGTTTTTGCCAATGCCAATAAATTCTTTTTAAAAGTACTCTTTGAATCTGTTTTTGTTTTCTTATCATGCCTGAATAGAAAGCAGAATCTTAAATAGATTAATTAAATGTTTTACATTTGGTAACATTATTAGAAGAATCTGAGATTTTCCCACAAATTTCAATCCTAGTAGCTTACCCAACCCTCCATTCTCCAAATATGACACATTAGCCATACTCCAACTGCAGAGGATCAGGAATTTTCAAATTTTACTTTTCTCTGATTTCTGAAAAATAACTCAACTGATTAGTCGTAACTTCTTTTTGGTACATATGCACTTGGGGGATGGAGACAAACAATGTTTAGTCACAGGCATTACTTAGTAATAATGACAAGAAAAATCAGAGTCCTGGGCTATCTATAATTGTATTTTATAGACTGCAATGAAAAATTTCCTATTCCTACAAATTCAAACAATGTTCCAAGTCCATCACTCTTACAACCATTAAAAAAAAAAGAAAAAAGCAATAATTGACTAGAGAAATAAACCAGATATCTCAAATACAGCTATTGTGAACATAAGAATAGAATTAATTCTAATTCTACAATAAAAAAATTTTAATTAGAAAAAAAATCTTTAAAATTGAAATCCCTATCTCCTAGTCAGTTAAATTAATGGTGAGGTGAAGTGAAGTGAAGTCGCTCAGTCGTGTCCGACTCTTTTGAGACCCTGTGGACTGTAGCCCACCAGGCTCCTCCGTCCATGGGATTCTCCAGGCAAGAATACTGGAGTAGGTTGCCATTGCCTTCTCAAGGGGATCTTCCCGACCCAGGGATCAAACCCAGGTCTCCTGCATTGCAGGCAGACACTTTAACCTCTGAGCCACCAGGGAAGCCCTAAATTAATGGTAACCTTTCTCAAATACAATATATCAAAACCTCTCCAAGCAACAGTTATTTCCACTAACAGACAGTTAAATGTTTTACAGATAAAGAAATTAGAAATCAACCTTAAAGAATCCCTTCACAATATTCAATGCTTAAGTTTTCCCCATGATAAATAGTAAATAATAGAATCAGTTAATAAATATTAAGTAATTAAATCAGAATGATTTGATTCAGTTTTATGGTAGCTTTGCAATATAAAGAATCATCTTTGCTCATCAATCTTAATTATTTAACTATTCTGTTTATTGAGCTGATGTAACAATAATTAGGATTATACACATATACAACAGATAACAGACACATCACCAGTCTAGTAGTCATTCAGTTACCATCCTGGGGACACTGTAAGCTAATCTAGTATATCTCTTTTTAAAAAGCCAGTCAACACAACTCATCTTCTACTGCTTGCTGTAGTTCTAGTTGTGTCACTTTATATTTTCTGGGTAAATCTAGACCGGTGGTTCTCAAGTGGGTACAATTTTGTCCCACAGAAAACATGTGGCAATGACTAGACATAATGGTTGCCACAAAAGGGCAGGGCTGGGGTAGTTAGGTAGGGTAGATGTTGAAGGCAGTTAGTAGAAGCCAGAGAGGCTGCTAAATATCCTCCAATACAAAGGGCAAGCCTCCACAACAAAGAATTAACCAAAACAAAACGCCAATGTTACTGAGATTAAGTAACATGTTACTTACATGTTACTTGTTACATGTTACTGACATGTAAGACCTCAATTTGACCTCATTCTATTTTCTCAGGCTCGTCTCTTCCACTGTTCTTTTATTCAAATTCTGATCTCCATATGTAAATAATATTTACCATCCTCAACACTCTTTAACACCTAATGTTTCCCTCAGGTTGGGACTCTTTCACTTCCTAGTTCAACTCTCATCTCCTCAATGAATCGTTCTAAATCAAGCCAGTCTAAAGTCATCCCATCTCCTTTGAAAGACTGGAACTAGATCATGCTTTATAACATCTATCTGCTTTTGTATTTAATTATTCCAGTATTCATTATTTCTTTGTGAATTCACCATAACATCCAGCAAAGAGCTTTTAAGCAAAACAACAGTCACCTAATGAAAAACCAGATCTACTCATTAGCCAAAGTCAATTAAGCAGAAAATACTACCAAGGCAAAATCTAGTCTCAATCTTTCGGTTAAACTGCTTTCTGGCAATTTGGACCAACCAAACTAACGATGGGCTTCCCTGGTGGATCAGTGGTAAAGCATCTGCCTGCCAATGCAGAGGATGCAGGTTCAAATCCCTGGGTTTGATCCCTGGGTTGGGAAGATCCCCTAGAGAAGGAAACGGCAACTCACTCCAATATTCTTGCCTGGAAAATCCCACGGGCAGAGGAGCCTGGCAGGTTACAGTCATGGGGTCACAAAGTCGAACACAACTGAACAACTAAACAACAAAACTAACTATGGCTCAAGAGCTAAAGTTAACCATCTTACTTTGGCTAAGGGTTGGGGAGACACAGCACTGCTATTTCACCTTGTTTAATAAAAGTAGTACATGCATTTATCTTCAACATCATTCCAGTTACATGTGGTAGTTTAGTCACTAAGTTGTGTCCGACTCTTGCTACCCCATTGATTGTAGCCCACCAGGCTCTTCTGTCCATGAGATTTTCCAGGCAAGAATATTGGAGTGGGTTGCCATTTCCTTCTCCTGGGGATCTTCCCAACCCAGGGACCAAACCCAGGTCTCCTGCACTGCAGGCAGATTCAATCCTATTTTAAATGTCTCCTATCCCCAGTCTTAAGTCACAGTCTCAGATATAATCACTTTAAGCCAAACTATGAAACTGCCAATAATCAACTGCCTTTAGTCCTATAAAGCGGATTAATTTCATAGGGTACCAGCTAACATTTCTATATATGGTTCTTCTGGTGGTAACCACCATAAATCTGATATGCTTACATATTATTTTAGGATTAACTTAAACATGTATTTAGTATTGTCCTCAATCAAAAATGATAGATTCAGTCCTACTTTTACATCAGAGATAAAATAAAAGATGGTCTCTTTTCAGTTCATACTTTTCTAAAGGTAGAAGCTAGTAACACTTAACTGTTGATAATAACTTGCCAAGTTTATTGGCAGGTCTTTTCTGAATTTTACCTTTTTCTATTTTATCTGAGAAGCATAAAAATTATGTCTATCTGAAAGGGTAGTCAGTTTTCAGAAATTTCAATATTTATTCTTAAAGCCAGACAGAAACACAAAGTTTTGTAGTCAATACCAGAAGAAATTGAGGCATAGAATCCAATTAAAAAACTGAGGCCCACCACTCTAACCATTGTAACATTAAGTCTTTAACTCAATAAACTCAACAGTTCATTGAGTTAGTTACTTTTAACAAGTTTGTGGGGGTCTTTTTTTGGCCACGAAACATATGGGATCTTAGTTCCCCAATCAAAGACTGAAACAGCAACCCCTGCATTGAAAGGGCAGAGTCTTCACCACTGGACCACCAAGGAAGTCCAGAGTTAGTGATTTCTAAAGACTGCTTTGAAAGAAGCTATGATCAGAAAGACTATTATTAAAGATTATTACTATTCAGTTACTATTTTTCCACTTCCAGTTTAATCACCTATTACTAAGTAGGTTGGGATTCCACAACTTCAACATGTTTGAAAAACAGTGATAACTCAAATGTCTTTAAGAGTCCAACTATCTTACAAAGAGAAGAGAAAGGATTCAAACAGGAAGCACTGGTAGTCTAGATAAGCCAGTATGTCAGCAATGGGAGACAATACACCTTAACCAAGACTGGAAAATACAATTCAATTTCTACTATTACCCATTTAAAAAAAAAATCATTTTCTACTAAACTCTCAGTTATGACAACAAGAGCTGCACAAATAAATTTGTGACCTTTGGGGCCCAGGAAGGAAATTACAAGTATAGCAGACTAGACAACTGAAAGTATATATTTTTAAGTGTTTCAGAAGACTAAAAAAATTATCATCCTAACAAAACTCATTCTACCACTTTCACAAATAACAGATAATTCACATCAACCATGATTAAAATTTAACAAGGTGAGGGGTTCTCTATTTAGCTTGATACCAAGAGTTATTTTGAGAAAGCAATTTGTATCATTAGATTATTTTTACCCTTGTAAAGAGAAGTGCTACATCTCAATAAATAAAATGAGAAAAATTATATGCAAAGTCAGAATTTACTGTCATAAAACTAATTATGGAATACGTAAAAGAAATTAAGCTTTGGAGTTTTTCCCTAACGGTATTCTAGTAAGTCATAATTTGTAAGACCCAACCATTTTTGTCAGTTTACAATCTCAACATGACAAACCAAAGTTGCATTCTAGCAATGAATATTCCTTTCTGCACAGTTTTCAACAAGAGCACTGACATAGGTTTAGATTTTACTTCTTTCCCTTTCTTTTTTTCCCCTTTGGAAATACCAAACAACAGTAAACCAAGTGAGAGATGAAAGAGCTGAGAAATAAAGGGGCAAAAAAATTAAACAACATACACTTTACAATTTTTGATTGCTGGGAGTAATCTCAATTAGTCACCTTGATAAGTAAGTACAGTAGTTTCAATTTAAGACTACATTTATTTACTTTCAGGGCCTAAGCAGTGAAAGCATTAAAAATGCTGAGAATCCTAAGAACTGGATTAGATCCATTTAGGCTAAGTGGCTTCATGCAAATTCTTTAAACTCAGTGTCCCTGTTATCTGTAAAATAGTATCTCTTCCAAAGTTATTGTAAAAATTAAATGAGATTATGGAAACAAAAAGTCGTTGGTAAATCACAATGCAAACTGTGCCTGTTGATGCTATTAAAAGTAAAATAGTAATACAATACAACCAAATTTCATCCCTTCCTACCACATCTGGCAGAAAAAAAAATCAGGAGAGAAATAGGACTAAGCACTGAAAATTCTCTAGAAGAATAATTTAAAACTGTTAAAAGGATAAAATCAAAAGGGCTTTAATTTGTTACTTGATTTAAATTTCTGTCAAAAGGGGTATAATTAAGTAATTTTTATTGTTCATGTGTACTTGTATTTTTCATATAAAATATTTAAACATAATTTGTATTTCTCAGATTCCTGCAATGAAAACTTTTTATGTAGGTATGTCTGTTGAATTACAATGAACAAAAGATAAAAAGAAAAACATACGTTTCCATTTTTCAATTGTGTACAATGTTACTATATGATTTCAGTTGTGTATATTACCGTTGGACTTTTATTAAAAGTTTATTTTTAAAATCACAAAATAAAATGAGCAAGCATTCATGCTTTGTAGCTCAGATTTTTAAAGGCCCAATCCACAAGGTCCAGCACCTACCAAAGTACAACTTTTTACTTTTGTCAATTTTGCGCTGGTAAGGGAGTTAATAGACAAAAAGCAAAACTCCTTTCAGAGGGTGCCGAACAATCTGAAAAGACAAAATCTTCCTGGGTGGTTCAAGGCTCCTATTACTCTCAGAACGGTACTCTACTTTAAGATTACCTCTAGATTTTTCCCTATTCTGTCCATCAAAGAAACGTAAATGTATCTTTAAGTAAACAACAGAGAAAACACTTCTGTATCTTGTGTCTTTTTGTTTTCCATTGTGTCTTTTTGTTTGGTGTTTACTGAGGTATGAAAGTGAAAGTTGCTCAGTCCTGTCCACTCTTTGTGACCCCATGGACTATACAGCCTATGGAATTCTCTAGGCCAGAACACTGGAGTGGGTAGCCTTTCCCTTCTCCAGTAGATCTTCCCAGCCCAGGGATCCAACCCAGGTCTCCCACATTGCAGGCAGATTCTTTACCAGCTGAGCCACAAGGGAAGCCCAAGGATACTGGAGTGGGTAGCCTGTCTCTTCTGCAGCGGATCTTCCCCACCCAGGAATGGAATCGGGGTCTCCTGCTTTGCAGGCGGATTCTTTACCAACTGAGCTATCATGGAAGCCTTTATTGAGGTATAGGTGATTTACAATATTACTGCATCTTTGAAGAAAATCCTTCTCTGACAGTTATCTGATAAATAGCAACAAAAACAGAAGTAGTGATAGTATTATCCAGTGACACGCTCTAAGGGAAATGTAGGAAATCAAATCGACAAAATAAAGTTTATGTGCTTTAACTTTATATTGACATTTTAATTAAAATCCATTTTTTTTAAGCAACGTCTGAAAATCAGCCCAACTCCAAAGAGCTGGGAAAAGGGAAGCAAGAAATAAACATTTACCTGAAGCATCTCCAACTTTAAAATCACTGTCATCTGAACTATCATAATCGAGAGCTTCTAGCAGAGAAGCTGCCAAAGGCTTCACCTGCCTCCTCTTGGAGCTGCGATCCACTGTTAAAAGAAAAACATTACATTGTCATTCATAATCACACCAAGCGCGAGGGAGAAATGTGGCGCTGAAAGAAGGTACAGATGACCTCCTGCAGGTGGTGCAAATCTTTGTCTTAATTCAGTTCTTAGCAAATGGTGTGGTGGAAGGTTGGGGTGGGAATATTGGGGCTGGCCGGCCAGCTCCATGGGCAGGTTCAGCCGCAAGGCCCAGCAAGTACGAGCCCAGGGCGACCAAAATCAAAACAGGCCTTCTTGAACATCTTGCTTCGGAGACTTGCTCTCTCTAATCCCTCACTAAGACATCGTTAACAATCAATAAAAAATTCAAAGCCCAGGGAATATAAAAAGCTATGTCCATTCCGACGGATCGTGGAGGGGGAGCGTCCGCGGAGGGTACATCTTCCCACAGGATTCTCCCACCCCAGCCCTGCCCCCGCCGGCCCCGACTTCTTGAAGGGCTGAAATGGACCTGTCTCCCCGCGGACGCCTCCGACACACTTACTAAGGAATCCGAGGTGGTCGTTTGGAGGAGACCTAGGGAGAGGCTGCGATAGCACAGGCAGCGCCGAGGTCGAGGACTGAGACCAAGGAAATAAGTCCAAAAGATGCTATTAAAAATGGGCGGCGCCGCGGACCTGCCCGGGGCGCCCCAGGTGCAGCCCCGCCGCTCCCCTCCCGCCCCCCGGCCCCCCGGTCCTAGCAGAACAGACCCCGGCCGCTCGGGCGCCTTCCTTTGGCGCTCCCCGGCCAAAGGCGCCCTTCGGCCCAGGCAGCTCGGCCAACCCGGCAGCCCTGAGTTAATTTACCCCGTTAAAACGCTTAGATAAAAAAATAAAGGAAAGAAAAACTTTATTATCTCGCAAACAAAAGCAACAAAAGACCCAGAATCTGCACAGTCCGAGGCCGGTAGCCTAAGACAATAGAGAAAACAACGACCCGGATACAGCTCTGAAGAGAAGGAAGTAAAAACAAGAGCTAGAGAGCGGCCCTAAGAGCAGCAGAAGCTGAGAGCGCGTGCGCGCGAGTCGCCTCGGCTGTGTCTCCGAGAGGAGGAGCCGAAAGAAGACGAACGCAAAGCCGTGGGAGAGCCGAGAGGAGGCGAGTAATGCCGAGCGGGAACAGGGAGCCCTCCCAAACCCTCTGCCTGCAAATCCCTGATGCTGGGCCCTCAGTCCAAATAAATAGGTCAGTTTTTGTTTCTGAGAAGACAGAGCAGTGTGTGTGTCTCCATGAATGTGGAATAGTGCTTTGCATACACTTAGATAATATATTTTTTAAGATGAACTTTTAAATCCATAAAAATATGAGGAGGGTATATACAATTGGATTTCAGTCCTTCAGCAGTTTCAAATGCCACGTTTATTCAAATACAGGTTAGCTATTTTTTAAAAACAATGTTAAAATGTTAGAATCTGAGCAGTATTAATACTTTTTACATGTTTCTATATCAAGGAGAAAGTAAGATTAGAATAAAGCTGATTCAGTTTATGTATTCCCCAGATATATATTGAGTGGTAATGTTTGTAACATGGGAAAATATAGAGTTAGGAAGGACTGTAAATGAAATATATAAGAAGCAAATCATGCAATACAGTAGGGGCGCTTATTCCTTAAAGAAAACATGTTGAATTCTTTTGTGAACTGTAATTGAATTTTATAATACTAAATTTGAAGAACTAATAAATACTTACCTAGTGCAGTTTAGGGGATGATTACATAGAGGCTGTACCTTCAGCAAGAAAGTTATCTTTTCCCTGCCAGAGCTTAAGATATAGTTGAGGATACAAATAAGTCGATGAGGAGCTGCTGCTGCTGCTGCTGCTGCTGCTAAGTCGAGTCAGTCGTGTCCGACTCTGTTCGACCCCAGAGACAGCAGCCCACCAGGCTCCCCCGTCCCTGGGACTCTCCAGGCAAGAACGCTGGAGTGGGTTGCCATTTCCTTCTCCAATGCCTGAAAGTGAAAAGTGAAAGTGAAGTCGCTCAGTCCTGTTCAACTCTTAGTGACCCCATGAACTGCAGCCCACCAGGCTCCTCCGTCCATGGGGTTTTCAGGCAAGAGTACTGGAGTGGGTTGCCATTGCTCTCTCCAAAGTCAGTGAGCAATTACTACCTATTGTGAAAAGGCTGCCAGAGAAAAAGTACACATGCTAAGGGAAGTCTTCCTAAAGAAAGCTTTTTTTTTTTTCTTTTTGATTTTTAAAATTTTATTGATCTATGGCTGTGCCGGGTCTTCGTTGTTGTGCAACTTTCTCTAGTTGCAGCAAGCAGGCCACTCTCTCGTTGTGGTCTGTGGGCTTCTCATTGCAGTGGCTTCTCTTGCTGAGGTTTGCAGGCTCTAGAGCTTGGTCTCAGTAGTTGTGGCACATGGGCTTAGTTGCATGTGGAATCTCCCAAGACTAGGGATGAAATCTGTGTCTCCTGCATTGGCAAATGAATTCTTAACCACTGAACCACCAGATTAAGGCCAAAAGTCTCATTTAGCTCCAGACATGGTATCTGAACTGGGCTGGAGAAGAGAGAAAAAGAGACGCCAATTCCAGACCAAAGAAAGGACATAAGCAAATGACCAGGATAAATAGAGGAATAGAGATGACCAGTCAGATTCCATGAAAGCTGGGCTACCTCGAATGCCTCAAGACATTCCACCACAACCGTAGTTATTGCAACCTCATATTTCTGTGTTCCACGTCACTGCTAAAAATGCAACGTCTCTGACCCTCTGATCTCTCTAAACCTTTAGTTCCCTGACCCAAACCACCACTGCTATGTACCCACTCAAACCTTTCTATCATACTGAGGAAACTTCCATTCCAAAATTGTAAAATATTAGTAAACTCTTTCCCGTTTCAGTATCTTTCTTGTACCTCCTTGTATAAAGTAAAAATGTATAAAGTTTGTATGACGTTATCATGCTGCTGCTGCTGCTAAGTAGCTTCAGTTGTGTCCGACTCTGTTCGACCCCAGAGACGGCAGCCCACCAGGCTCCCCCATCCCTGGGATTCTCCAGGCAAGAACACTGGAGTGGGTTGCCATTTCCTTCTCCAATGCATGAAAGTGAAAAGTGAAAGTGAAATCACTCAGTCACGTCCGACTCTTCGAGACCACATGGGCTGCAGCCCACCAGGCTCCTCTGTCCACGGGATTTGCCTGGCAAGAGTACTGGAGTGGGGTGCCATCACGTTCTCTGGAAGTTATCATGAAACCCCCTCAAGTGGAAGCCACTTGTTTTCTAAATATCCAAAGATGGCATCTGGTCCTTAGTTGGCTTTCAGGAAGTGTCATAATTCAAAATGATTTGTAACCAAATTCAAGATACTTGGAGATAAAAAGATGGAGTGTGTGGGGAAAGTAAAATAAGAAATGAAAAAAGTTGAATTGTATTATCTGGTTTGAGAGAAAAGCTGTAGGTCCTGATTAGTATTTTAAGAAACCAGAAAAGTGGAAATCAGTTTGTTATAAACCTAAGGATAACATACATCACCAACTCAATGGATATGAGTTTGAGCAAGGTCTGGCAGTTGTGATGGACAGGGAAGCCTGGAGTTTTGCATTCCATGGAGTCACAAAGAGTCATACAACTGAGCAACTGAACTGACTGATTGAAAGATAACAGATCTGGCTCACAAAACATAATGGAACATGTCAGTTACATTTCTACTCTCCCCAGATTTCACTGAAATCACAAGAAAAAAAATGAATATAAATAAAGCCAAAAAGCCATAACTCTGCCATAAATCTTAGCAGAGTGTCACAAGCAAACTTTTGAGGGTAGAAGAGAATGTTAACAGTTATGGAGGTAGGCTCAGATTGCCAACAAAACCCACCAGACTAAAAAGCACTTAATCTCATCTGGGTGAAAGATATGAGTCACTGAAATGAGTTTTTTCAGAAGTCCTTGTATAACCCTCAAATGACAGATAATGAGACCTGTGAGAAGAGCTAAGACTTGGATAATAGGCTGGCTAATTCATCAGAAGGAAAAAAAAGTTTCCTAGAAATCTATTTGCAGAGGGCCTGAAAACAGTGTTTCTCCCCAGAATATAACTTCAAGTACATTTTTATTAAGTAAGAAGTCTGATTCCAGAAATTACCAGAATGGGCATCAGGTTTACAGAAGAAAGAAGGATAATAAACCCAGTGCCATGAGCTGTCATAAGATATAGGAAGATCCAGCATACAAAATCACTCATAAATCATGAAAAAGAGCCTACTCACATGTACTCTCCCTACATCACTGATCTTCTTCCTGCCCACCATAATGAGCACAGTGAGGACATCTATAAACAGAACTTGCATTCTTTGATCTGCCAGGTGAATAGGACTTCTTATTTAGACAACATATAAAAATTCGGGCTACCAAATCCTCCTATGTATATAGACATAGAGGCAACCAAGAATCAATGAATATTTTAGTAAAACTAACAAAATGAGAGGATTTAGATTTTAAAAAATCTTTAAGACAATCATATAATTCTTATATATCAGGTCTCATGTACATCATAGATTTAGAAGGTGAAAGGAGACAGAGGCCACCTTCTTTCAGCGGTAGCAGTAGCAAAACAAGATCCGTTATCTGTGAAAGTAGAATCTACGTTCTGGCATTTACTCACCATTTTCAAATGCATAACGTCATGGTGGAGAACGAGCTCTGGAAAAGATTAGCAACAATAGCTCCACTTTGTTTTCTGACTTTTAGATCATAGCTACAGTTGTACGATTTTGAAACTCACAGCCTCTTTGGATTACTGACTTTCACTCTTTCAGCCCTTCTAATGATTTTGCATGTACCAATTTTTTTTTTTCAGTATAAAATACTTATAGTGGTTTCCATTTCTTCTACTAAAATCTTCTTTGAAATGAATGCTTGCTAGAGAAAGGTGTTCAGAAAATAAATAAATAAAACTCAACCATGAGAATTAAAGATTTATTATTTGACTTGGTGTTTGTCAAAAGGCAGTGATGCCTTCATTTGTTGTTGTGGTTTAGTCCTTAAGTCAAGTCTGACTGTTTTACAGCCCTGTGTACTGTAGTCCGCCAGGCTCCTCCGTCCATGGGACTTCCCAGGCAAGAACCCTGGAGTGGTTTGCCATTTCCTTCTCCAGGGGATCTTCCCAACCCAGGGATTGAACCCAAGTCTCCTGCATTAGCAAGGAGATTCTTTTCCACTGAGCCACCAAGGAAGCACAGACAATTTATTAACAGTGGAAAATAGATACAGATGCAGTGATAAAAATGTTATTTACAGTATTAAATGTAGCAGCCAGGAATAAGGTGCCTATTGAAGGCAAACCTTTGGTGACAATGTTTGCTATGGCAGAATGAAAATTATTATTTTATCACTATTAGGATGAAATAAGAAATACTGAGTTGGGCTGGAGCCAGCAGCTAGCCAAACAGCTGTCATTTGTGATCACTTAATTCATTGTAGAGTCTATGGCTCATGTTATCTCACAATACTTAATGTTTTCAGAGATATTCAGGAGAAAACAATATTGAAGAAATATAAAAAGATGGTGCTGAAATATCTGAGCTTCAAGAGAATACTAAATGCTTCTAAAGAGAAAAGACAGAATATCTACAAAGGAATAGAAATCAAGTTAGAATCAGAATTTTCAACTGCAACTCTAGATGACTGGAAACTTCTAAAACCACCTCAATGTTTTCTAACAAAGGGTTCATTGATAACCACCATTTTCAAATTATGTAAAATATACTGACTACAGAATTTTCTCCAAGGCAACAAGGATCTGCTCTAGATTAAAAACTAGAGTAAAAACTTTCCACATATATAAAAAATGAATAATACTGACATTTTAAAATTAATTGTTCTAGATAATATGTACACACAGTAAAAAAAATGTTTAATGCACAAAAAATTTTTATGAAAATAAATTTTCACTTTATCTTTGTGCCCTAGCCAGTCATCTCTCTAGACATAACAGGATTAACTTTTTTTAAAAAGACGCTTAGTTCAGGGCTGAGTTTTTATATCTTTATTGAGATACAGTTTACATACCATAATATCCACACTTCCATGGTGTAAAATTCATGGCTTTTAGCATACTCAAAAGTTGTACAATCATCACCACTATCTAACTGTAGAACATATATAACATCATCACAGAAAGATAGCCCAAACCCATTAGTAGGAACTCCCTGTTTTCTTATTTCTAGACTGTGGCAGTCATTAATCCACTTTCTATCTCTTGGAATTTGCCTATTCTGGATTTGTATACAAATGAAATAAAAAATGTATGGTCTTCTGTGTCTGGCTTCTTTTATCTAGCATAGGGTTTTCATGGTTCATCCACACTGTAACACAGCTTGTTTGTAAACTAACCTGATACTGTGAAATGTTATCAGTATTTGTTCTGCCTGGAGAGAAGATGAAAGAGGTATTTCAGTATTTGCTAAGTAGCTGTGTATTAGATCTCTTAGACAAGCTGAGATATTTAATTATGTTTCAGTGCATATGAATGGCACTCTTAGGGGCTGAGTTTTACAAGGGGCAAGTCCCAAGAAAGCAAAGCAGATGGGCAAAGACAGCATCACTGATGCAACATCACAAAGTGTACAACACTGTTTGTTAGACAGACAAATAAGGTTAGTTAGAGACAGGAGGTTTCGTGTCATCAACTCAAAAGGTGGCAAAGCTTTCAAACAAACAAGAATGCATAAATAATACCTTCTGTTCTTTCTAATCCATCAAGTCTTCAAGTGACAGAACGTAAGCAAACCCCCAATATTGTTCTAAATCTACACAACTCAGTTAAAAAAAAAGCAACTCTTATTGGAAAATATCAGAGGACAGTGAAAAATAAATGAACATACAGATGAAAGGCTCAAGGAACAAAACACCCTTTTAAACATCATCCATGCCAAGGCCAAAAAAGTCTCTCTTGAGCCCCCTCAATTAGTACCCTCTGTGGCCTATATAGTCATTATCTTGAATCTAGGACTATTTTTTTTTCACATTTTATGTACATGAACCCATACAGTGTATGTTATTTTGTTTCTGATTTCTTTGACTAATATTTTTTCTGAGGATAATCTATGTTGTTGTAATTGTAGTTCATTTGCATTGTGGAATATACCAGAATTGTGTGCTTGAATATACCACAATTCACTTTTCATTTACCCTTGATAAACACTTTGGCTCTTTTCAGTTTATGCTATTATAGATAATAGTTTGATATGTATTCTTGTTCATGTCTTGGCATACATAAGCACACATTTCTGTTGGGTTTACATCAGAGTAAATTATTGGACCATATTGTATTCAAGTATTAACTTTAGCAGATTTTCAAAGCATAGTCCCAATTTATACTCTAATCAGCAATGTGTTCAGGTAATGTATTTAGCAGGGTAACAGGATACAAGATTAATATACAGAAATCTGTTGCATTTCTTTAAATAAACAATGAAATAATAGAAAAAGAAAGTTTTAAAGAGTCCCTTCTAAAATACCATAAAAAAATACTTAGGAGTAACCCTGACCAAGGAGGTGAAAAATGTATATGCAGACTACAAAACATTAATAAAGGAAAGTGAAGATGATTAAAATAAATGGAAAGATATCCCATGCTCTTAGATTGGAAGAATTAGTATAATTAAAATAGCCATACTATCCAAAGCAATCTGCACATTAAGTGTAATCCCTATCAAATCATCCATGACATTTTTCACAGAACTAGAGCAAATAATCCTAAAATGTATATCGAACCATAAAAGACCCAGAATTACCAAAACAATCCTGAAGAGAAAGAACAAAGCTGGAGATATAACCCTCCCAGACTTTAGAAAATACTGCAAAGCTACAGTAATCATAACAGCATGGTGTTGGCACAAAAATAGATATATAGATCAATGGAACAGAACAGAGAGTCTAGAAATAAACCCACAGCTTACACTCAATTAACCTTTGAAAATGGAGGCAAGAATATACAATGGAGAAAAGACAATCTCTTCAGCAAGTGGTATTGGTAAAGTTGGATGGCTACATGTAAATAAATGAAGTTAGAACACTCCCTCGTGCCACACACAAAAATAAACTCAAATGGATTTTAATCTTTAGACAAATACAAGACATGGTAGCACAAAACTCAGAGAATAGAAAGAACACAGGCAAAGCATTCTCTTCCATAAACCATACAAATGTTTTCGTGGGTCAGTCTCCCAAGGCAAAAAGAGAAAGACAAGTTTCACCACTTATATGTGACATCTAAAAATATATATACAAATAAACTTATTTACAAAACAGAAACAGACTCACACAGAGAAAACAAACTTATGGTTACCAAAGAGGAAAGGGGGGAGGGATAAATTAGGAGTTTGGGGTTAACAAACTCATGCTACTGCTGCTGCTGCTGCTGCTAAGTCGCTTCAGTCGTGTCCAACTCTGTGCGACCCAGCGGACGGCAGCCCACCAGGCTCCCCCGTCCCTGGGATTCTCCAGGCAAGAACACTGGAGTGGGTTGCCATTTCCTTCTCCAATGCATGAAAGTGAAAAGGGAAAGTGAAGTCGCTCAGTCGTGTCTGACTCTTAATACTACATATAAAATAGATAAATAAGAAGGTCCTACTGTATAACACAGGAAACTATATTCAATATCTTTTAATAATCTATAATGGAAAAGAATCTGCAAAAGAATATATATATATTTCAGTTATATACATATATAACTGAATCACTCTTACTCTAGAAACTAACACTGCATTGTGAAACAAACTATACTTCAACAACAAGAACAAAAAATAACCTAGCAGATCTGTCAGTCCTTGAAGCAAATTACCATGCAAACTAAGTTATCCATCATGAACTGGGTTTTGTCTGATCAACAAAGCCATAAGACTGAATATGCAGAGCAGCATTCTATCACCAATGGAAACCAGATGAGTCCGAGCTGGTCCTGAAGGTATAAGTAAATTGCATGAGTAAGTGTTACAGATGCCTGTGTTCTATACTCCTGCAATAATACCTGATCCCCTTTCAACCAACCAGCACCTATGGTTACATGGAACACACTCTTTGATTAGTTAACTGAGGAAGAAATATTTCAGCCCAGTAAACAGATGTTTCTGTATGAAATACTGTCAATATTAAACAGCTGTAGTATTTTAGTTCAACTCTGCATTGACCCTGAAGGACAGTAGTGAAAGATGATATGGAAGTGGCTCTTATTATTTTCCCTAAAAATCCACTAGTGAAATTCCTATCACTTCTGCAACTGGAGCCTTGCTAATCTAGAAGCCCTAGCTTCAAGAAAAGTTTTCTATCAGGACATAGAGCAATGATTCAATTAAAGTGGAAGTTGAGACTGCTACCTAATCACTTGGGGCTCTTCAATCAACAACCATATGGGAGGTTATTCTATTAACTTGGGTAATTGACTTTGATTATCAAGAGGAAATTAGGAAGCTACAACTCAGTGAGGGTAAGGAGGAGTATGTCAGAAATGCAGATCTCCCAGGGCACCTCTTAGTATTCCTGTTCTTGCCAAATCCCTCCTTTAGTTTCTATATTCCTAAACTAGGTTTATGTCCAGTTCTGTGACAAAGGGCTCCAGTGTCTTTGGCAGGACACCCATATCATTAAGCCTGAGAGTTTGGAGGTAATGAGAGACCATTGTGGTCGCTCTGTTCTCATGGGTTCCACCCATCCCCAGAGATTCTAATATGCCTTTGCTTCTGTTCCTCATGTCCTCTTCCTTTCCTGACTACCCTTCCTGTTGACTTCAAGATGCAATTAGAAACAGTACTCCCACAATTGCTTAATGTCAATTCCTTATAATAAAACTCTTATTATACATGCATATATCCTAGAAGCTCTGTTTCTCTGGTTGAACCCTGATGGATATATCAGCCTACATTTCTGACTCATTCTACTTTTTCTGTTCTAACTCCTCCTGCTTGGCCTGGTCCTCATTTTGTGCATATTCTCTAGAATCACAGCACTGACCCTCTTCTCTCCTTACACTTTCCTTCTTACACATTCTTTGTAGCCAAGCTCATCAATTTCCATAAATCTCACATGCACGCCCTTTCCTTTTATATTGTACTTGTAGACCAAACTTCTCTTGAACTCTAGTGGTATTTCTGCCAGCGTTCAAAACATCTCTGATTGGATATTTCGTAGAAATTGCTAGACTCAACATTTCCAGAAATGAATTCATACACCAAGTAACCTACGCTATATATCAGTATTTACTGTGGCACTTACCATACAGCTTTGTAATAATTATACTCCCATCCCACTAGATTATAAGATGTTAAGGAAAGACAGCATTGTGTTATTCATCTTGTCCTAAGCATTTAGCATGATGAACAGTACGCAGTAGGTACTTAACATATGTTTAAGAGTGAATATATGAATGAACAAATGACTGAATGAGTGGATTCATAGAAGAGATAGAAACTGCAGAGAAATAACAAGTGGCAACACAGAAGAATAGAGCATAGTTATTCTCAAAAAGATATAATTTAAAGATATATGTGTATGGCATAATTTTCCAAAAGTTTTAATAAATACTGTTTTCCTAAAATTAATATTTAACCAGAAGTTTTCAGTGAAAAGAAGTACCATGATTTTAAATTGCTAGCATTTCTTTACTTTTTAGTATTCATTGAATTTTGTACATAAAATGCTTCAAAAAACGCTTCAAGTATTTAATTTAAACTGATGACTGTATGTGAGGCTTTCAGATTTATAAGAGTGGAAGTAAACTTTCACAGAACAAAATATGTTTTCATTTTTCCAATAGAAGTTGTATAATTAAATACAGTTTATGCTAAGCAACCACAATACTATTACAAGCACATTTATTTTTAGATTAAGGATAGCTGCAGAAACTTTATTAATAAGTGAAGGTATAATTTGTATTTGTGTTATCAGAAAAACAACTCTGGTTGTCAATTTATCTGCTAGAAAAATAATTAAACGCTAAATGCAAACAGAGTAAAAAATATAAGATTCTTCTTTCAATTTGCATTAATATAGTCATACTCCATGGTTCACTTATCAAATTATTCTTCTCTAAAGAAGCTATTTCTTTACTGTCACACATTTAATAACAACACATAATTACTATACTTTCCAGAATTTTCTGGGCTTGAATCTTCAGAGAAACCATGCAAAAGAAATACTTTTGGGGTATGCTATTGATATACTGCCTATAATTATTCACTGAACAACTTGCATTTAATTTGAATAATATTTTGGTATTTTAAAATTGTTCACAAAATTAAATAGAACAAAGGAACAGGAAATCTAGAGGACACATGTCTCAGAGTGGAATGGTTTTAATGAAAAACAGCTTTATTAATATATTAATAGTATCCTGCCATTGTTTTATCCCATTTATATATAAAACTTACAAATCTTTACCGTCTAAAAGATAAAGTTCCAAATCTCAACTTCTCAAAAATCTGTTAATCTTTTCCACTTCATTTCCAATAACTCCTCCTTAGGAAACCTAAGCTCCCACCACACTGAATTCATTTCAATTCCTTCTGCACGTTATGCACTTTGTGAACTTTCCTTCCTTCTGCCTTTTCCATGCTATATCATCTGCACGGAAGCAAATCTCCCCTCCTTTTTTCTCTGACTTTCTAGATGCTACATTCTCTAACATTATAGCTTGCAAACTGATCAATTACTTTCTGAGTCCTTCTTTTTATTGTACTACAAGTGTGTCCATTGTTGCCAATAGTAACTGATGCACGTTGCTACAAGCCCTTTGCCTGCCATTTCACTGAAAGCTCTGAGTTCACTAGGGACATTGCTGCTGCTGCTGCTGCTGCTGCTGCTGCTAAGTCGCTTCAGTCGTGTCCAACTCTGTGCGACCCCATAGACGGCAGCCCACCAGGCTCCCCCGTCCCTGGGATTCTCCAGGCAAGAACACTGGAGTAGGTTGCCATTTCCTTCTCCAATGCATGAAAGTGAAAAGTGAAAGTGAAGTCGCTCAGTCGTGTCCGACTCCTAGTGACCCCATGGACAGCAGCCTACCAGGCTCCTCCGTCCATGGGATTTTCCAGGCAAGAGTACTGGAGTGGGATGCCACTGCCTTCTCCGAGGGACATTAACTGCCTTCTAATTAATTGCGAACTATTTCACCAAACCTTCTGGCATTGCATAACATAGACTGCCATCCTTCTAGCCTCTAGTAATAATTACCTTGTCACCTGTTGCTGAGTCCTGAATCCAATGGCTCATATTTTAGGGTTTTTATCGTAACACGCCTCCACAGTTTTGGAACCAAATTCTGTATTAATCTCAGTAGGTTAGGTTATGTTACAATAACAGGCTACTCTCAAACCTGGTGACTTGTTTCTTTTTCATTTTCAATGCACATCCACCATAGCTCAGCAACATATCTGCTGTGGGTAGTTTTCAGCATGACAGGAAAGGCTCTGTCTACAACACTGCTGATCTTGTGGCAGAATGAAAAGACAGAACATAGCACATGCTAGCTCTTAAAGCTTCTGCCTGTGCATGACAAATGCTACTTGTCACATCTCATTGGCAAATAATGCAAGTCATCTTATCAAGCCTGACATTAGTGAGGCAAGTAGGTGATACCCCTTCCAGGGAGAAGCAGCAAGAATTTGTACATAATATAATCTGCCACACACACCAATCCTACTTATAAAGCTGAAGTTTGTTTTTACATCATGTATATTCTACTATGGCTTCTTTTCCCAGACTGTCATCTCTAATCTTCCCATCTCTGCTTAAATATTGGTCACTGACTCTTTCCTCTAACTTTACTGTGAAAAATATAGATTTTTACAATTAGACATTTTGCTTAATATTTAATGAAATTTAGAAAATTCTCTGGTGTTCCATTGTTTAGGACCCCATGCTTCCATTGCCAGGTGCCTGGGTTCAACCCCTGGCCAAGAAACTAATATCTCCCAAGACAAATGCCCCTCCCCCGCCAAAAAAAAAAACTTTTAAAAATGAAATTTAACTTCCCTGGTAGCTCAGTTAGTAAAGAATCCGCCTGCAATGCAGGAGACCCCAGTTCAATTCCTGGGTCAGGGAGATCCCCTGAAGAAGGGATAGGCTACCCACTCCAGTATTCTTGGGTTTCCCTTGGAGCTCAGTTAATACAGAATCCGTCTGCAATTCTGTTGAAGACCTGGGCTCAATCCCTGGGTTGGGAAGATTCCCCTGGAGGAGGACATGGCAAGCTACTCCAGTATTCTTGCCTGGAGAATCCCCATAGACAGAGGTGCCTGGTGGGCTACAGTCCATAGGGAAGCAGAGTTGGACACGACTAAGAGACTAATAAAAATTTGGCTTAAAGCTCAACATTCAGAAAACTAAGATCATGGCATCCGGTACCATCACTTCATGGGAAATAGAGGCAGAAACAGTGTCAGACTTTATTTTGGGGGACTCCAAAATCACTGCAGATGGTGACTGCAGCCATGATATTAAAAGACGCTTACTCCTTGGAAAGAAAGTTATGACCAACCTAGATAGCATATTCAAAAGCAGAGACATTACTTTGCCAACAAAGGTCTGTCTAGTCAAGGCTATGGTTTTTCCAGTGGTCATGTATGGATGTGAGAGTTGGACTGTGAAGAAAGCTGAGCGCCGAAGAATTGATGCTTTTGAACTGTGGTGTTGGAGAAGACTCTTGAGAGTTCCTTGGACTGCAAGGAGTTCCAACCAGTCCATCCTAAAGGAGATCAGTTCTGGGTGTTCATTGGAAGGACTGATGCTAAAGCTGAAACTCCAATACCTTGGCCACCTTATGCAAAGAGTTGACTCACTGGAAAAGACCCTGATGCTGGGAGGGATTGGGGGCAGGAGGAGAAGGGGATGACAAGAGGATGAGACGGCTGGATGGCATCACTGACTCAATCGACATGAGTTTGGGTGAACTCCGGGAGTTGGTGATGGACAGGGAGGCCTGGCGCGCTGCGATTCATATGGTCACAAAGAGTCGGACATGACTGAGCGAATGAACTGAACTGAACTGAAGAGACTAAGCACAGCACAACCCTGCTTTGTTAATGATTCCAAAGGCATCACTTGACTACCTGTATTATTGTTACTTCTAGAAACTAAATCATTGAAAAGAGTCACCCGATTTTGCTTATTAGCAATGGCATTCCTGTATGCCTACTTACTTATTACCAATTGTTATCATTAAAAATAAAATATTGCAAGAAGAGATCTTCCCCTTCTAATTTCTTTACTGAAAGCCTACCTACACTTACTAATCTTGGGCTTCTGTGTTCACATCTAAGTATCTTCCATGATTTTTGTGCCGATCTTTCCTTTTAACGTAATCATACTCCTTACCATAATTTATAAAGTAAATGTCAGAGACACCTTCATAACCTCTCTGATCTCATTTTTTATGGGCCAGCCATACTGGCCTCCCTTGAGCATTTTATTATTTTTTTAAACCTCAAAACTGTTTTTTATTGACAATCGGAATGTTTTTCCCCCAATCTTCAGCAGGTTATCTTCTTTTCATTTAGGTTTCAGCTCAAATATTACCTCCTCAGAGGAATCTTCCACATTCATTTTTACTAAAATAAACTTCTTTCCTCCATGCCTCCATGTCCTCCTCTACTCATTATTCTTTTTGTTTGTTTGTCTTATTAGTCTCTAAAATGGGCTTCCCCGGTGGCTTACATGGTAAAGAATCCACCTGCAATGCAGGAAACTCAGGAGATGAGGGTTCGATCCTTGGGTCAGGAAGATCCTCCCTGGAGAAGGGAACAGCTACCCACTCTGGTATTCTTGCCTGGGAAATCTCATGCATAGAGGAGCCTGGCGTGCTACAGTCCACAGGGTAACAAAGGGTCAGACACAACTGAGTTACTAACAGGAAGTCTCTAAAATTATCTTAAATGTTTATTTATGGTTTTGAAACCATTTACCTCAGATTAGGCTTTGAACCCATGTGCAAGAATTAAACCCGGCCAAGACCCACAGCTTCCAACTGAGATCACACACCTGTTTTTAGGGCCTAATGAAGCTCAGTCAGTCAGTTCAGTTGCTCAGTCATGTCCGACAGACTCTTTGCAACCCCATGGACTGCAGCATGCCAGGCCTCCCTGTCCATCACCAACTCCTGGAGTTTAGTCAAACTTATGCCCATTGAGTCAGTGATGCCATCCAACCATCTCATCCTCTGTCGTCCCCTTCTCCTCCCGCCTTCAATCTTTCCCAGCATCAGGGTCTTTTCAAATGAGTCAGCTCTTCGCATCAGGTGGCCAAAGTACTGGAGTTTCAGCTTCATCAGTCCTTTCAAGGAACACCCAGGACTGATGTCCTTTAGGATGGACTGGTTGGATCTCTTTGCAGTCCAAGGGACTCTCCAGAGTCTTCTCCAACACCACAGTTCAAAAGCATCAATTCTTCTGTGCTCAGCTTTCTTTATAGTCCAACTCTCACATCTATATATGACTGCTGGAAAAACCATAGCCTTGACTAGACAGACCTTTGTTGGCAAAGTAAAATCTCTGCTTTTTAATATGCTGTCTAGGTTGGTCATAACTTTTCTTCCATGGAGTCAGCGTCTTTTAATTTCATGGCTGCACTCATTATCTGGAGTGACTCAGATGAAGCTCAGGTTCTTGATATTTCATCACAGAAAGAATTCAATGAGTGACAAAGTGATAAGTAAGAGGCGGATTTATTTAGAGAGAAACACACTCCATAGACAGAGCGTGGGCCATCTCAGAAGGCAAGAGCAGTCGCAAAATGTGATGTGGTTAGCTTCTACAGGCTGAGTAATTTCATGGGCTTGAATAGGAGGATTACTTCAACTATTTTAGGGAAAGGGTGGAGAATTCCAGGAATTGGGCTGCTGCTCATTTTTTGATCTTTTATTGTCAGCCTTTGAACCATCTTGGTGCCGGTGGATGTGTCTTTCAGCTTGCTGATGTGTTACAACCAGCATATACTGAGGCTCAAATTCTAGTGGAAGTCCACTAGTCTGCCATCTTGAACCTATTTGATTCTAATCAATTTATGTCATGTCTTCAGGCTATACCATTCTTTTAAAGGTTGTGCCCTGCCCCTCTTCCCTCCTGTTTGTCTTCCCAACCAGTCTGTAAACGCCATTAGTGAGGAACAAGTTTTTCTTTCAGCTGCCATAGTTAAAACAGTGCCAGATTCAGAGTAGGTACTTAAAGATTTACTGAATGAATGAAAAAGATACCAGTCTTCATAAGCTTCATGTCATTTTAATAATCACCACCTCTTCTCCAGCACCACAATTTGAAAGCATCAATTCTCCAGAGCTCAGCCTTCTTTATGGTCCAATTCTCATAATCTCAATAATTGGCATCAAAATCCAGAGTTAGAATGGAACCTCTGAAACTATCCTGGATTCCCTCTTCTTCCTACTCCCATGTTTGACCAATCACAGTGTCTTGGTGCTACCTCCTAAATATCTCTGCAATCTCTTCTTCATCATCACATTTCCTACACTAGTAGAAGCTACCATTTTCTAACATGGACTATTGCAATGGCCCTTTAACCATTCCCCCCTTTTTCATGTTTATCTCCAGTAATTCAATTTTCATAGACAAAGCAATAACTTAAAGTCACATCTTGCTTTTGCCTAACTCCCTAACGCTCTCAGCATAAAACCCATGCTGTGTAAATGACCACTGGTGCAACAGATCTGATCCCCCCCACCACCCGCTTCCTCTACTATTCAAGTTCCAACCAAACCAGACCTCCCTTCTTAAAAAGTCTCTTTAGTTTCTGACAGTCACAACTATTACCTCTGTCTATACATCTACCTCCATTTCGTTTGGTTAATGTCTTCTCCTTCAGGTCTCCCATTACTTTTTTGGAGGAGACTTTCTTTCCAGGTCCAATTACTGGTGTGATCATTTGATTAATGCTTTAAGCTACATATGAGGTTGGGGTTCAGAGCGTTCTTGAATGCCTGGGAAGACTTCTGGGTTAAAAAAAAGAAAAAGAAAAAACAGGTAAATGAGAATTCCAGTATTGGGATACCGGAAAAAATTATTTGTAGTGACAAGACCGATAGAAACATATTTTTAGAATGCAGTTTCAGACCCAGGCAGAGGAGAGAGTGGCAATGTCGCAAAGGTCTTTGTAGCCAGGCTCCTCTGTCCGTAGGAATCTCCAGGCAAGAATACCTGGAGTGGGTTGCCATTTCCTGCTTCAGGGAATCTTCCTGTTCCAGGGATCGAACCTGTCTTCCGCATTGGAGCCACCACGGAAGCCCTGAACACTTAAGCGACGACCAGGAACTGTTTCCAGATCATATTAACAAGACTACAGCCATCTTTAAGTCATTTACTAGTTTCTAACTTCTGCTCTTCAATGACAGTCAAGGACAGGAAGCAGCTGCAGTAGTTTTAAACCGCAGTCGCTGACCTCAGCGGCTAGAGACTCGACCTGCCCTCCAGCCGGCCGGCGCCCAGCAGCCAGAGGCGCCGCGCAGCTCCCCGAGCGGCTGTCAGGGCGGCCGGCGCGCAGCCGGCACACGCGCCCCCAGCGTCTCGGCGCGCGGACCAAGCTCGTGGACGTCTAGCTAAAGGACACGGCTCTCTGAGCTCAAGGCGCTAGCGTCCGCCTGCCCGCCCCCTCTTCAAACACGAGGCCTCCCGAGAAAGTGCCCGTGTAGTCAATCGTAGGTTCTAGTTTTGACGCAAAAAAAATTACCCATTGAAAGTATGCAAGGCATAGTAATGAGACTGTTTTGCTTTGCAGTCGAACGCTGTTGATTTAGCCAGGTTACAGCAGACGCGAGAGGGTCTGAGCCAAACAGGCATTATCCAGGACAGCTGCATCCGGGCCCTCCTGCCGCAGGCCGCCCTCTGAGCCAGGGGTCCTTCAGGTAGGAGGTCCTGAGTGACTTTGGACGTCCGCTCCTCCCAGGTGCGGTGAGTGCTTAACCTCCGGTCTTGCGGCTTAGCTTTTCTCTCGGTTTGGACTCGAGGCCTCTGTTGCAACCATGCTCCGCCAGATCATCGGTCAGGCCAAGAGGCATCCTAGCGTGAGTTCTTAAACCCTCTTCCAGTGTTCCCTTGTCTATCCTGTGGGGGTAGGTGGCTGCGTCAGTCCCCTGGGAGCTTCCTCCTTCAGCCCCTTACGGTTTCTCGGGGCTGGACCTTGCCTCACTCTGTCCTGTTCTTCTAGTTGCCCCAGGACCTTGAGTTCTGACCTTGCACGCCTTGCATTGTGGGGGTTTGGCCTCGCACGGGAGAGGTGAGGGATACTCTCGGGGAAAAGAAAATGTTGGAACAGTGAGGTGGGCGCGCGTCCTTTTGCAGGTCGGTGGTACCAGGACGGATAGTTGGGCGCTGTGTGGGTTAGACAGCAGGAAAGGTCAGTTATACTGTTTGTTGTGCTGTTAAAAGCCTTGTTTTCACTTAATTGCACCACCAGGCCTTCAGGAAAATGTAAAGGTCTCTGAGTTTGGAATCCTCAGTTTCTCTTGACGTCTTGATATTTTATGATATTTTAGGAGTGCGGAGTTTAATTGCGTTGAGAAATATATATAGAAATATAAAAGAAATATTTCACGTATTTTCCCCTTGCACGTCAACGTCCGGTGGTCCTAAAACTCAATTACGCAATCTTTTAATTTGTATTTTTAAATCTGATTGCCTAACTGCATTAAGTGTGCTAGCAGTTCGTTTCCAGAAATTATGTGCAATAGCGGTATTTATAGCAGGTGTGCTTCTATATGCTCATTCAGACTTTATTTAACAGAATTTTTGTTTTTAATAACGTCTGTATAGAAGCAAGCTTAAATAATTTGCCAAGAGCTTGTGTTTCAAGCATGCGAGAAGCTGGAATTTAATGAGAGTGATGTATGACTATTAGGTAAAAAAGATGATATAGTTTCTTAGAAAATTTAAAATTGCAGTATAACGTTTTCCACGTTAAATCAGAATTATCTTCACATCCTTTAGAAATTCCTTTTTTTTTTTTAAACTGTTGAACATAGTTAAAAGTAATCTTCCTTAAAAATGAAGTCTTTTTTTTCAAACTTCAAGACCAGATAAAAAAGGTGGTTTGAAGAGAAGGTTAATCTAGAGTTAGAACGCAGATTAGTGGTTGCCTGGGGCTGAAGATGGGGGTGTGAGTGGCAGCAGTGGCCCTGAGAGAGATTCTTGGGGTGATGGGGATGTTCTAAAACTGTATTGTGGGACGGTTGCACAACTTTATACATTTCCTGGAAATCGTTGGTTGTTGAAGTTAATGAATTTTACGGCATGTAAATCCCAATAAAGCTGTTAGAATTTTTTTAAAAAATAAAAAGATGGTTAGAGATTTGGGAATCAGTGAAGAAACTACTGTAGTCTTTTTTTGTTTACTTTTATCAGTATGTAGGTATTTGAAGATGACTGTTAATTCTCATGTATTTTGTTTTTGCTTCCAGTTGATCCCCCTCTTCATATTTATTGGAGCAGGAGGGACTGGAGCAGCACTGTATGTCACGCGCCTGGCATTGTTCAATCCCGATGTCAGGTAAGTGTTTAAAAATGTTTAGAACTTTGATGGTTTACCAAACTGATTTAGGAGCCTCAATCTTTCTAGAGAGGCAGCGTCAAGTAGTAGAAAGAAGCTGAAATTGGCTGTCGTAGATTCAGATCCCAGTTCAGATCCCAGTTCTACTGTTGTTGTTGTTGTTGTTTTTTTTCCTGGTTCATGAAATTATTTCTAGATTTCTCTGACTTGCATTTTCTCGTTGGTTGAATAGAACTGCCAGTACCCGTTTTGTAATGTTGTGAGGATTGAGATAATAGTAACTTTATAAAACACTTAGTCAGGGTTGCTAGTATGTTTGAGTGTTTTTTGGGGGCTGTTTTTCTACAGTAGGGAATGCTTTTTTTTAAAATAAAGTTTTCTGTGACAGGGTTAGGAACAGGGATAACTGCCCCAAGGGGCTCTCTGTGTTGTACCTTTTTCTAACTTGTTCCATGGGTTTGCTTATTAGGGGTCTTTTCTCTATTTCAACTCTATAATGAAAATAACACTACTTCATCTGATAGGAAATGGAATTTAATCTATTCAAAATGATAGCTTCTTGAATATAAAACTATTTTAAATAGTATTTTGTAACTTTAATAATTATAATGTTTTATATATTTCTTCTAGTTGGGACAGAAAGAATAACCCAGAACCCTGGAACAAACTAGGTCCTAATGATCAGTACAAGGTAAGCTAAAAATTGTTTCAGAATTGCTGGAAAGTGTATTTTAATAAATTTTGTCATGGACTAGGTCTTTTTTTGAAATAGGAGATGCAAGTAAAACTCTATTATAAATGAACTTTGAGAAATTGCTAGATTGTTCTGTGAAATTAAAATGGTATATTTTTCTAATAAATATCTTTTTAAGAACTTTATTCACAAGCTTTAGAGTCTGTGTAGGAAATGAAGATAATGTCTCAATTCTGCTAATTTGACTAAGGAAAGAAAGAGATAGTATGGTTAACATTTTCTCCAGTTTTGTTTAGTGTAGTGCAGTGATTCTCAGACCTCGGCATACATTGGCATCTCTGGAGAGGTTGTTAAAAATAGATTCTTCAACTCCACCCCCAGCGGTTCTGATTCACTTGATCTGTTGTGGAAACTGAACATTTGCATTTCTGATAAAGTTTCAGATGATATTGATGGTCTTGGTCCATGGGCCACACTTTGAGTAACGAATCTAGTGGCTGGTTTGGTTGGTGGTTTTTTCTTTTTGGTATGGTTGACATATTTCAGGTGAGAATTAGTAGAAAGATGTGAAAATCAGTTGAAACTTATATTTTACCATAAACTTTCTGGGTACACCTTTTTGACATCTTTCTGCAAAACTAGTTTGTGAAACTACTCCAAAGAATGATTTCATGGACTGAGGCTATTTGCCTCTATTTATGTAATTGATACATAATTGACGTGTCATATTGTGTAAGTTGGAGGTGTACAGCTTGTTGGTTGGGTGCATTTATGTATTACACTATGATTACTACAGTAGTGTTAGCTAACACCTTTATCATGTCACATAATTATCACATTTTGTGTTGAGAATAATTAAGAGCTAGTCTCTTAGCAACTCTGAAATTTGTGATACTGTTGATGATAATCACTATATTGTGCATTAAGCCTCCAGAACTTGTTGAGGTACTAGTCGCAAGTTTCTGCCTTTAATAAAATCTTCCCAATTTCCCCATCTTCCATCCCCTGGTAGTCACCAGTCTACATTCTCTTTTTACAAATTCAGACTTTAGATTCTATTTAAGTGATGATCATACAGTATATTTGTCTTTCTCTGTCTCAGTTACCTCACTTAGCATGATGCCCATAAGGTCTATCCTTGTTGAAAATCTAAGACCATTTATTCCTCAGATGCTATGCTTCCATGTAAAATTTTTGCATATACAAAGAAAAAATCCTTGCAGTGTCATAAAGAATGTAAATTTTTGCATATACAAAGAAAAAACCCATGGCATGTCAAAGTTTTATTAGGATATGATTCATGTACTAAGTCACTTCAGTTGAGTCCAACTCTTTGTGACCCTATGGACTGTCAGAGAGTCAAAGGGTGAGACAGAGGATGAGATGGTTGGATGGCATCACCAATTCAATGGACATGAGTTTGTGCAAGCTCCAGGAGTTGATGATGGACAGGGAAGCCTGGCGTACTGCAGTTCATGGGGTCTCAAAGAGTTGGACACGACTGAGTGACTTAACTGATGGACTGTAGCCCACAAGTCTATTCTGTCCATGGGGTTCTCCAGGCAAGAATACTGGAGTGAGTTGCCATGTCCTCCTCCAGGGATCTTCTCAATCCAGGGATCAAACCCTCATCTCTTATGTCTCCTGCATTGGCAGGTGGGTTCTTTACCACTAGGGCCACCTGGGAAGCCCTTTATATACCATACAGTTTACCCACTTAAAGTATATAACTTGCTGTGAATTTTCCACTATGCCAGGCTCTTTCATCAAAAACTAGCAGTTTCCTTGAGCACTGTTAGGGAGAAGTATCCAGAGCAAGGAGTGTTTAGGACCTTTTGGCAGATATAGCTCCTTATTACAGAAATATGCTGTCATTACTGATGACAGCAGCTTTTAAAATAATTACCACCTTTTGCAGACTCCAAGCCTTATGTTCAACCTTCTGATTATAATTGGGCTTCCAAATCTTCAACAGATTTCTCTACAAGAAACAAAAATGTACTGGTGAACCTGAAGTGAGCCATCTTAATTTGTGTCACATTTTGCCTCAAAAAATGACACACAAGCATCCTGTTTTTTTCTCTTCTGTAAATTTAAGTCCATTCTGGAGAAAATGATTCCACATCCAATAAACTTTGAAAAAGGAAATAGCAGCAACCAAAAAACCCCAGGCCTTGGTCCCGTCACCCCAAGAGCATATTGGAATCTCTGGTATGTAGTTCAGAAAACTCCCCAGGTGATTATGATAATGAAACTGATTACCAGTGTTTTAAAATACAATGTTCATGGGGTCACAAAGAATCAGACACGACTTAGTGACTGAACAGCAGCGACAAGAATATGGTAACACATGCCAGGATAAGGCCATGTGAGCTGGAAATGGAACGTTGCCTCAGCAGAAATCTAATGTGTGTGGCATAGATTGGGCTGTAAATAGCTAACATACTGGTATTAGCCTGGAAAAAGGAATCATATAATGGCAAAATATCTGAAGTGTCACCTGCTATAACTTGGAAAGCAGACCTTGTGCCTAAAGAGTTCGTTATAAAAGATTTTGGAAAATAGGATGTTAGTAGACTATTGCTGGCTCTACTTGCCAAGAGATGAGTTTAGAAGGATTGGGACATTTGCAAGCAGAAATAGAAGGGAGCCAAGTCCAAAAACTTGGGAGCTTGGCATGGATGATGTCTACTACTGCTCTTAAACCCAAACGCTGAGGTAGGCTAGGTTATTCTTTCTCTGTCATTCACTTCCTCTCACCTGAGAGAATTTTTTTCTGGCCCTTTTAACACCCGGTTTGGTTATGTGACTTGCTCTGGCAAATCAAAGAAAGTGGTATCTGCCACTTCTAATCAAGCGTGCGGTTCGTCCATTGTTCTTTTCCATTTCCCTCCTGAGACCAAATTGACAGTTAGGGCTTCTCATTCAGCCCAGATTAAAATGAAAAGAACAGAGCAGTGAGCTTAGAAAGGCAGATAATGTGAATGAAAAATAAACCTTTCTTGAAAGCCGCTATGATTTGGTGGTTATTTTTTGCTATTTCACATTCTAGCAAAAGCTAACTAATACAAGAGAGTAGGCTGAGATAGCATTTAAGCATTGAAGGTCTAGCAGCATTTCTCAACTGGATAAAATACCCTGAAGCCAAGATCAGAATATGCTGTGCCTTCCCAGCTGTTGTTTCAGAAACTGCCGAGGTAGCTACCATTAAATTGAGAAAAGGATTGGGGACATGGAAGCTGAAAAATAAAGCAGATTTGAAAATTACTTTGACAGAGAACTCTGGTACTGGTACATGGAGCTGAATAAAGCAAACATATCAGAAGTCTGCTTAGTTTTGAGAAAATTAGCAAAAATACTGTGAACTTTCCACTCTGCTTGGGTGTAGGAGCTTGATCCTGCTTCTGACAACTTGATAACTTGATCCCAGTGGCTTCTTTTCTAAAGAATGAGTAAGGTTGTGATAATTAAGATAAATGATTCTGCCGATAGTGCCTGGGATCTTTTAAAACAGCCCATAAATATTTCTTAAAATACAACCTGCAGTTCCTTTTATAAATACTCTTTAACATTTTGTTAGTGTGTTACAGATGAACAGTTGGTTTCTTTCAAGTCTCATTGTCTTATTTCAGTTACTTCATAGGAGAATACTGTCAGAAGAAAAAATACTACTTTATGATTGATTCATACCTTAATGTTTATAAAGTGTATAAACGTCTACATATGTATCTCAAGGATAAGCTTCACAACCTGGGAATTTTTTTAAAAGTCAAATTAAGAATTTTTCAATTAGAGATCAAGAAGTTAGGGTATGTTTCAAGAAATAAAAGGGTTTGAAGAAACAATGGACACAGATCTATGAGCTTCTTGTTTAAAAACTGAAGAAAATGATGATGAATTCTGCACTTCGGATACTTTTGGAGTTAAATAATACAGTTTTCAAGTAATTATAGCATAGCCTCTTCAGTATTCTTTGGCATAAGATTATAGCCTTGTCTGGGCTTATTACAAATCCTGTTTCCTTAGTAGGATTGTTAGAGCAGTTACAAGTATAAATCATTTTTTTTTTAATTATTGGGAGTTAGAGGCAGTTTTTAAAGAAATGATAGTAAAATATATTTCAAATTAAGTTGAATATAGGCACATTTTTGAAAATTTAAAAATTTCCAAAATACATTTAAATATATTTAAAAGCTTTTGTGCCAAAGGTGGTAAAGTATAAATTTGATTTTGATGCATTCTGGGTTAGGAAACTAAGGAAACCCCTAAGTGAAAGAGAGAGAAAAATGGAAAGAAAAGCCATCAAAGCAGGCCAGTTTGTATCTAAAAACTAACAGAAACAAACATGCAACAAAGCATGACTTTATATTATTAGCTGATCTTTGTTGCTTTAAACCTTTCCCATCTAAATTATAGCACTTTGCTGACCAAATAAGGATAATAATTGATACTCATTCTGTTGGAGATTCACTCCTGTACCTAATGGAAATGAAAGGAAAAATGTAACAATTGGAAGTATATGTCAGAAGAATTCATAATTATTCACCTTGAAAAGAAGAATTTTTTATAAGTTCCAACAGATCATACTGACTCTGCTTTTCTGAGGAAGACTGAATATTTTTACCGAAGACTGAATATTTTTACCTTACGAAAACCATTATTAAGGACTGGAATTTTAACGTCTTTGTTTGAATGACTTTTATATTGTTAAATATTTTTAATAATTCATGTCTATAATTGTTACTATATAAAGCTGAATAAAAATGATCTTAAACTTCTATATCATCTTTGTGTATATGATTATCTAAAATATCTTTTTTCTTTTCCAAGTTCTACTCTGTGAATGTAGATTACAGCAAACTGAAGAAAGAAGGTCCAGACTTCTAAATGAAATATTTCACTGTAAAGCTGATTTGAATGAAGGTCTTCCAGAAGCCATCCGCACAATTTTCCACTTATATTTCCCCTCTAAATGCACGAAATCACTTTGGTGTATTGTGGTGGGGTTTACACTGATGAATAAATAGTCTGAAACTTGATATGTGTCATTATTTAATGCTGAAACTCTACTCTGAACTTCATAACTTAGGAGATGGGAAATAAACTATTGGAATTTAAGGAATTTCTTGAGTTTCTGTGTATTCATGTAACTTGAAAATAAGACTTCAAGCAGCTCTAATAAGACACTTTCATTTTGTGTACAGGCCGTTGTTAGTGCTGGGGCATATTTAAGAACTGGAATTATAAATGAAAGGTAGATTTGGAAGATTATTCAAGCCTCTTTGGGATTGGTGAGATGAAAACCTCTGAATTTCTGTTACTGGCTGATACTGAAGTATGTGCTGTTGTTAATACTGGTTTTTACTGTGTCATTCATTCTCTCTACTGAAAATTTTATAGGTTGTCAGTTGCCATGGTCTGGCTGGGGATTGTAGTTGGATCTGACTCCATCACTACTCACCGAGTGAGTGGCCAAGAAGAGCTCTTGAGAACTTCAGAGTTTTGGCAGGTTTTCAAAGGCTAGGAAGTATGCTAGCAATTTTGATCCAATGAGCAGAACATTTCAGTGGTGGCTAATCAAGAATTAGCCATGTCATATATCAGTTTTCCACGTGGTGTGTGTAGATCATGACATTGTAGGAGCTTCAGGAATTTAGTGAGACAATTTTAGATTTTAATATATAGGTCTATGTTATACATAGTTTGTGTTTACAAAGTAATGGTACATTTTACTTGTCAGGAACTGAATTAAATGTTCATGTGAATTATCTCAAATACTTAACAAATATTTTTTTAAATAGTAAGGAAACCAAGACCAATTAAATGAAGATTAAATTATTCAAGTTCATTCCATTAGTCAAATGTGAATCAGTTACCCTTTGGTGTCTGGGAGATTTGTTTCGGGAACACTGTTCCTCCCGTTTCCCGCAGATACCAAAATTCACAGACGCTCAGGTTCCTTATATAAAATGGCGCAGTGCAGTCGACCCTCTGTATCCATGAAAGCAGAACACATGAATGCATTTGAATGCATCTTTTTGTGTTTGAACCCAGGTAGTCTTGAATGTAGAATTGACCACTTCAAGCTCCTTGTCTTTCAATAATGTTTATCCTCAGAGTTTCTCAGCCTTGCCATTGTTGACCTTCTGAGTCAGCTGTCAGATTGTTGTAGTAGGGTGGGTTTTTATTTTATATTAGCGTGGTTAGTAGTGTGCTTGTCCTCTGCCATATATGCCAGTGACATTCTCTCTCCACGTTGTAAAACTAAAAATGCTTGCAGACATTGCCAAATGTTACTTGGTGCACAAAATTGCCCCATTCCCACCCGTGTCAGGAACCACTCTGGATGCTTTGGTACAAATCACCTCAAGGTTTAAAATTATGAAAAGATACAGGGATTTAGTCAAAATTCCTAAATAATTGAAAGACAAAGATTTTATGAAGTATTTCCAAATAAATGCCTTACATTTTTTAGTACTAGAAAATTGTCTTTTAAGACTCTTTAATAGTCTCTTTGTGATCAGTATTTCTGGACTTGCCCACACAAAAATGTAAAATTTGGCATGAGACATGTCTTGAAGAAACTACATCCAATTACTGCTGTTACAGACACTGAAGTGGCAATGGAAGTTGACTGTTGCTGCATCAGATACGAATGCTGCCAGGAAAAATAACATGCCATTTTTTTTACCCTTGAATGAATTTGTTTAGAATTATACTTTTACTGTACTGCTTATTTAAATATACAGCAGATTACTTTGTCATTTCCTCATCTTAATGAGGTCACCAGGCAAAACTGTGTTTCAGGATAGGTGTTGCCTTGGGTAGCATATTTGTATATTTGAAAAATTGCCATTTTCAGAATTGACAGATGCTTCCCAGGAGGTACTTGAATCAACCGTTAATATTCACTGGGAGGACTGATGCTGAAGCTGAAGCTCCAATACTTTGGCCATCTGATGTGAAGAGCTGACTCACTGGGAAAGACCCTGATGCTGGGAAAGATTGAAGGCAGGAGAAGGGGATGACAGAGGACGAGATGGTTGTATGGCATCACGGTGGATATGAGTTGGAGCAAGCTCTGGGAGATGGTGAAGGACAGGGAAGCCTGGTGTGCTGCAGTCCATGGGGTAAGAGTCACACAACTTTGCAACTGAACAACAGGGTATGTGAAACAAGAAGCAAGCAAAAATTATACTGAATTATGCTTTTTTCAAGTCTATTAACCCACCCTGATCAGGTTTTACCTTTAGCACTTAACTAAAAATGCTTCAGTTTTGGGCATCACTGACTTCCACGTTTCTAAATTTAAAAGTTGATTATCATTGCTCACTTTGACCTAATAGAGTTTACCCAACTCCTTGAAATATTCCTTCACTGTCTAGAACGACATGCTGTGCTTGTTTTTCTGTACGACTTTGGCTTTTCTACTCAGTCTGTTGGTGATACACTTTCGTTTCCATGAGCTTTTAATATTGGAGTGCACCAAAGAAAAAAAAACACTGGACTTTTTCACTATCTGAACTCTTCATCCAGTTTCATGTTTTCAAGTACCATCCTTTGGCTGTTAAAAGTAATTTTTCAGACCAGGTCTCTTTTCATGTGTGTTTGTGTATGTGTATCTCTATTCACTTGACCTCTCCATGTGGATTCTTAGAGGCATCTTTAAGATGTCCGATATGAACTTGTAAACATCTCAATTTCTGCCTCCATAGTCCTCAGTCCCACTGTTTTCAATATTGTCAGTTTATAGGAATGCCATCCTTAGTAGTTCAGTCCAAAATCCTCAGAGTCTTCATTAACTCTTCAACACTCAGTATCTACTATATTTGAGTATGTTTACTGTACCTTCAAAATAATACCCAGAATCTCACTATTTTCAGCACATAATTTCCCCACTGTCACCTTGGCCTTAAGTCATCATCTAACATGAAGTAATAAATAACCTCTCAACTGGGTCTCCCTGTCTACAATCTGTTCTTAACAACAGCAGCCAAAGTGATCTTTAATATATTCCTTTGTTCAATATTCACCAACATTTTCCTGTTTTACTGAGTAAAAGCTAGATTGTTTTGTTGCTAAGTCGTGTCTGACTTTTGCGACCACATGGACTGTAGCCTGCCAGGCTCCTCTGTCTATGGGATTTCCCAGGCAAGAATACTAGAATGGGTTGCCATTTCTTTCTCCAGGGACTCTTCCCAACCCAGGGATCAAACCCGAGTCTCCTGAATTGCAGGTAGATTCTTTACCGCAGTAAAACTTTATGACTACTTTTTAAATATCTTCCTCTACTAAAATGTAAGCTCTATGAGTACAAGAATATTTGGCCATTTTGTTTGTTGAAATATCCTCAGCACCTGGAATGGTACCTGGCATATAGTTGGTGTTCAAGAAATATTTGGTAAGTGAATGAATAAAGGACCAATTCATCAGGTGTCTAGACTGGCTAACCTTAAGTTGCTAGAAGTGATTTTTGACAGAGGCAGAGAACCAGAATTAGAAATATTGAACACCTTTAGTGAAAGGGCTCTGAGCTATACGTCATCAACCCCAGTGGATACGTTTTTAATAGGTCTTTTAAAATTTCCAACTAAAGCATCATCTTTATACTGAAAAACATCTATCCTGACATTTCAAGCTTATTTTCTTATTTCACAACATTTTAATTAGGATGAATCTGAATGAAGGAAAAGTTAGGTACAAGCACAAATAAAACTAGATGAATCCTCCTTTCATTTAAAAAAAAAAATTCCCCAAAGTCCATATACCATATTCACCATTTCCAAAAGATATCCATTTTCTTTTCTTCCCATTTTTCTCCTTTCCAGTTATAAAAGCAATGCATGCTCAGCATAACTAAAATAATTCACAGAAAGCATTTTTTATATATCCAAGGCTTTCCTTCAATGGTATCAGAGAATATGTTGGAATGCTACTCTGTTACCACTTTCTCAAAAATGCTCAAATAGGGCACGCAGGAACTTTGTTATCTGAACAAATAGCAGTTACTGTAGAGCAAAACAGAACCTCTAAATTTGAAATTTAAACTTCAAGTAAAAATATACATAGAAATTATATATATATTTATTACACATAAGTGTTTCTCATTGTAGCAGCTTGTCCCTTTCCTCTAGGGTGATTGATAGAATTCATCTTTGGAGGAAATCTCCACTTTTCTTGAGTAGGTAGAAGGTAAAAAAGACAAGAGAAAGGGTTACAAGAAGGCATCTCATATCAAGATGAAACTGATAACACCAGTGGATAACATCATTGAGCCAGGGACAATATATATTACTTCATTTACTAATTATAACATTGTAAGGCTATGGTTTTTCCTGTGGTCATGTATGTATGTGAGAGTTGGACTGTGAAGAAGGCTGAGCGCCAAAGAATTGATGCTTTTAAACTGTGGTGTTGGAGAAGACTCTTGAGGGTCCCTTGGACTGCAAGGAGATCCAACCAGTCCATTCTGAAGAGATCAGCCCTGGGATTTCTTTGGAAGGAATGATGCTAAAGCTGAAACTCCAGTACTTTGGGCACCTCATGCGAAGAGTTGGCTCATTGGAAAAGACTGATGCTGGGAGGGATTGGGGGCAGGAGGAGAAGGGGGCGACAGAGGATGAGACGGCTGGATGGCATCACTGACTCGATGGATGTGAGTCTGAGTGAACTCCGGGAGTTGGTGATGGACAGGAAGGCTTGGCGTGCTGCGATTCATGGGGTCGCAGAGTCGGACACGACTGAGTGACTGAACTGAACTGAAGGCTGACTTACTACTCAACCCCCTCCCCCACCAACTTTTTTAGACAAGTGAAGAGAACAAGACATAAAAATATGCCCAGGGCTGTATTTAACTAGGGAGTGGTATAGAGTCAAGCTTTGAATCCAGATAGTGTGACTTCACGTTCATTTCCCTGAACCTGCTAGACATGTCTCATAGGGTTGTCTTTAGAATTAAATAAGATAATATATGTAAGAGGCTTAATATATCTCCTGGCAAAATAAGTATTACTTAAATATTATATAATTTGTATTATAAGGCCTAGAGTTCATTTCTTTCTCTCCTTCCATCAGAAATTTAATGGGAAACTTAAAAGCCATATTATAAAAAGCTTAAAGGAAAGAAAAGAACTGTTCAGTAAAAGCTTATCCAACTACCGACAATCTGATCCAGTAATTTTTTATTGTAAATATCACTGATTTCAAGGTGACTCCCCTTTTATACCAGAGCTATAAGTCTAAGAAGTGTGATTTATGTTTCTCCCTAGGTTTGCTCAAGCAATGCTTGCCCACATAGCATGCCATAATAATGTTCCACCCTCTCTGATTTGCATTATGACTCCGTGAATTAAAATCTTGTTATGTAGGTCATTTCTCCAGTTGAAAATGATACTGAGTTAATCCATGCCTGATATTGAAAGAATTTTTTGATGCTGTTTGAATGATAAATAGCATCTGGAAAAATTTATCTCAGGTCTTTTTTCCTGCTGTTGTTTTTTTAATCTTAAAAGGCAGCAGCTTGTATATTCTATACAAAGCTTTTCTGTTTGTTTCTAACCAAAGATTTTCTAGGAAAAGAGTTAATACTATATAATATTTTCAGACTCCATAATGATCCATCCTAAATAAAGATACTCTACAAACTTAATTTGTTTTAGACTGGTCAAAAAGTAATTTATCCTTTCTTGTTATATAGTATATTTCAACATCTTAAATTACAAAGCAACTTTGTTAGGAGAATCTTGGCAAATTGCTAAATTGTTAAATCCTATTGTTTTCATAAGGAGTTTGCCTCATGTTCCCTCTTGAAGCAGTGGTGTGCAGGTAAATGTTTAACAACCAGCTCTCCAGAGGGGAAAATCCTCATTTGTAGCGTTTGCAGATTTCTGTGGTTGGCAGATGAATGCCTTCCCCTAAATTAATTCCTGGAACCTAAGAATAAATGTGTTTATATGGCAAAGGAGAAGTGAAATTGTACATGAAATTACTGTTGGTAATCAGCTGACTTTAAAATAGGGACATTATCCTGGATTATTCAGAGCCCAGTGTAATTGAAGAATCCTTAAAAGTGAAAGAGGGAGTCTGAAGGGGAAAGTCAGAGGGAGACGTGACTATAAAAGAATGATAAAATAAATGCAATGTTGCTGGCTTCAAAGATGGAGAAAGGAGATCATGAGCCAAGAAATGTGGGAAGCTTCAAAGAAGCTGGAAAACCTATGGAAATGAATTCTCTTAGTGCTTCCAAAAAGGAATTCAGTCCAGTGAATTCTAATTAATACAACTGTGAGATAGCAATTTGTGTTTTAAGCCATTAAATTCATGATAGTTTGTTATAGGAGCAATGGGAAAACTAATA
Organism: Bos indicus x Bos taurus; assembly: GCF_003369695.1. Taxonomy (NCBI): domain Eukaryota; kingdom Metazoa; phylum Chordata; class Mammalia; order Artiodactyla; family Bovidae; genus Bos; species Bos indicus x Bos taurus. The sequence goes on from NC_040079.1 coordinate 100,688,763, forward strand.
CATCTACTGTGGCAGAGTTTAAGGTACCATCTTGTTTTTTCAATCGAAGGTTGGAAAAATGCGAGAAGAATTAGCTCTTGAGAGCTGATGTTGAACTCATTCTAACACGGCACTGAGTGGACTCAAATAGGAAAAGATTTGTTCATTTTCTCCTTATATTTCCTAGTAGAATAAAAAACTCAATAAAAAGTGACTAATTGAAAACCTCTTACTATTATTAAGCTGTTTGCTAGTATTTTCTTTTTTGTTTTGTTTTTCCTTAGAGTCTAAGGCAACTGGAAGGAAGGAAATGGACATCTAGGGAGGGGAAAGAGAATGGGAGGAGGTGATCACGTTGAACAGCTCTTGAGGGTGACGACAGTACAAATGATGTCCCGTTTAGCTGAACAGAATCAAGTCCCCAACATGCTTTCAGATTTTTATACATAGTGCTTTTTTAAAAATTGTTCACTAGAAACTAAAAAATCAGTATTATATACAGAAAAGAGAACAGGGTTTGAATAACATAGAACTTTAGTCCCTATCCAGCCAAAAAAAACAAAAATAAACTCAAGAGATGAAAAACACCATAATGGAAACGAAGAGGGCCTTTGATGGGCCAAATTGAAACTGGACAGAACTGAGGGAAAAAAATCTGAGCTAGAGGATATATCAATAGGATCCTTGGAAACTGGAAAGCAAAGAGAACAAAGACTAACAAACAAAAGAATATGCAAGTTGTGTGGAACAACTTCACACATAAGTGTAACGGAAATAGAAGGAGAAAAAGAGAGACAGGAGCAGAAGAAATACTTGAATAATAATGACTGAGGATTTGCCAAAATTAATGTCATAAGCTAGCTCACAGATCCATGAGGACACTGAGCAGGTAAATGCCAAAAAAAACTATCCCTAGGCATATTAATTTTAAACTACTAAAAGTCAAGGATAAAAAAAAAAATCCTAAAAGAAGCCAGAGGAAAAACAATTACTTGTAGAGGAACAGAGGTGAGAATTACATTTAGCTTCCCTCAGAAACAATGCAAGCAAGAAGAGAGTGGAGTGAAGTATTTTAAATGTTCTGAGAAAGAAAATGCACCTCCCTAGAATTCTGTGCCCTGCAAAATTGTTCAAAAGTGAAGTAGAAATAATGACTCTCAAACAAAAGCTGATGGAATTTGTTGCCAATAGATCTGCCTTGCAAGAAATGTTAAAAGAAGTTCTTTAAGAGAAGAGAAATAATGTAGGTCAGAAACTTGGATTTGCTTGAAGGAAAGGGAGTACATGGAAGAAGGAATAAATGAAGGTAAAATAAAAATTTTAATTTTCCTTCATAATTTAATACTAACAATGCATTTATATGCTGTGGATTCAATGCAGCCATGTATTTACGTGCTTTAGATTCAGTGTATCCCCAATCAAAGTCTTGGTAAGTTATTTTTGTGGATATTGACAAATTGATTTGAAAACTTTTATGGAGATGCAAAAGAGTCAGAATCACCAACACAATATCGAAGGAGAATAAAGTTGGAAAACTGACAGTACCCATCTTCAAGGCTTACTAGAAAGCCATAGTAATCAAGATTGTCTCATGCTGGAAAAGAAAACATAGATTAATGAAACAGAATCAAGAATCCAGAAAGAATGGTACATCCACTTTGGAAAACAGATTGTGTGTGTGTGTGGGGGGGGGCAGTTTCTTATATAACTGAACATACTATAGGAGCCAGATATTTCTCTCCTTGATATTTACCCAGAAGAGTTGTAAACTTGTGCCCACAGAAAAACTACATGGATATTTATAGCAGCTGTCAAATAATAATTGTCAAAAGTTGAAAGAAGCCAAGATGTCCTTCAGTAGGTACAAGGATTGAACTGTGGTATATCCGATAACAATTGAATATTATTCAGCACTAAAAAGATATGAGCTATCAACCCATGAAAAGACATGGAAGAATCTTGAATACATATTACTGAATGAAAGAAGCCGTCCTGAAAAGGCTGCATTACTGTATGAGTCCAACGATATGATACTGTGAAAAAGACAGCTGTAGAGACAGTTCAAAGTTCAGCAGTTGCCAGGGGTTGAGGTAAGAATACATAAATGGAATACAAAGGATTTTTAAGGCACTGAAAATACTCTGCTTGGTACCATAATGATGGATATGTGTCATCATACGCGTGTCCAGACCCATAGGATAAATAGCAAGGCTGAACCATAATGTAAATTGTGGACTTGGGATGATTGTGATGTGTCAGTTTAGGTTCATCAGTTGTAACAAATGTACCATTTTGGTGGAGGGTGTTGATAATGGGGGTGGGGGTTCATGCATATGTAGGGCAAGGGCTATGTGGGAAATCTTTGTATCTTCCCCTCAAGTTTTCTGTGAACCTAAATCTGCTCTAAAAAATAAAATCTTTTAAATCTTAAAATCTTTTAAATCTTAAAATCTTAAAATGAAGAGAAGAAAGGAAGGTTAAAAAAATCCACTGTGACTTTCAATAAATCTGCAATTCTTTTCCCCTTTGCGTCTCTCGTAACACATGGCCACGGACTATATTTATGATGGTTACAAAAACTTTATAAGTAAATCTACTTCCCATTTCACACATCTTGATTGTTGCACCGAGGTTTTCTTTGTATCCCCGAGAAGAGTGTCTGTGTCTGTTTTGTTTATCCTTGTATCTCCAGGGCCTGACAGTGTCTGCACTTAATATACCTGCAAGTATTCATTGATTGAATATATAGAACATAATGTGATTGCAGAGGCTTTTGATTTATAGACATTTTCTGAGTGATAGTACAACTTAATTTGTAGATGGTAGTTGAATTTTGAATGAATGTTTAAAAGTGGAAACTCAAGTGCTTATATGTTATTAAAATGAAAATAAAATGCAATAGAATGTTTTTTATAAATACCCAAGGGCTTATATATGAAACATCAATAAACTAGCTATTGAAAAACCCTAATTACTGGCAGTTTACCATGTAGATACCTTATATGATGTTTCTACATGGAAGTTACTAATTTGAATTACTCTAGAAAAATAATGTATACAGGCATTTTTAGTTTATCATTATAATATGGTGATGTACCCCCTCTTACTAGAATCCCACAGTGCCTAATAGTCATGAATAAATTTATAGACATGTTTTTCATATTGAAGCAAAATGACTATGAGCATGAAATATCCTCTTCTTTTAGTTTCCTTACTGCAGGCGAATACAACAAAGGACCTAATGGATAGTGAGAATAAATTACTATATGGAGAAATAAGAACTGTATGCCTATTACTAGTTTTTAGGTCCATAGACAAGGAAACAAAAAGAGATCATACTGCTGGTCCATATTGTATAAAATATAATTTTAATTCTAGTTTTAAAGTTGATTTTCAAATAAGTGTAATTTTTGAATTCAGCTAAATGTTGCCAGGAGAAGAAAATGAGTTTGGTATTTGCTGGCGTATCAATTTGTAAACATGATCACAGATCATAAATTGCAAGAAATACAGTGCTGTTTATTTTTTAGATTGCAGTGAGAATTAGTTCACTGGAAAGAAAACAGAAAGGCATTTTAGCTAATTTGTATTGCTTCTTCAAAGCACAAACCTAATAAAATAGTATGTTAGGAAAGAAAAGCTTAGAAAACAAAGAACATGGAGAAACATTGAATAATCAGACTGCTAGGGATAAAAAGTAAAGCTTAAGGTATTAGCAGGATTAATTTTGCTCTTGCTTTCTGTAATGGATAGGGAGGGGAGAGAAGGGAGCTCTTGTTTAAATGTGCAAGGCTGTTTACATGGGTTATCTCACTTTTTATCCTCACATCAGTCCTTTTGGGCTGCTGTTGTTTTACTAATTTCAATATCAAAAAAATAAAGTTCAAGGAGGCTGGTTAAGTAAGTCGCACTACCATCTTATAAAAGCAGGCATTTGAATCTAGATCTACATAGCTCCAAAGTCCTTCCTCTTGCCACTATTTTCAGCTGTGCTCATCAAGGGGTGCCAGTAATTTGAGTCCTGATGCCACAGGCACAATGATCTGGTATTAAGAATCTACAACCTGGTGGGAATGACTTAAATTTGCCTTAACTGTAGCTTAACTTTGCCTTTGAGTATTTTTATTCCTATATTAACAGATGAAGAAATTGGAGTAGAGAAGTTAAAGGAAATTATGGTTACACAGGACACAAATTGCTGAAATGGAATTTGAAATCAGAAATGGTAACTCCAGAGCACACAAACTTAACTACTGTGCTAAAATGTCAGGCCTTATGGAAGAGGAAATATAATCCTTTCTCCCTACCACAGCTTTCATTATCTCCTGGTGATTTATGGGAAGGTGGCTGAGGATAAGGGGGCGAAGTGGGGAGGGGAGTGTAGAGGGAAGAGAACTCAAATGCAGTTCTTTAATTAATTACTTTGGTGTTTGTTTCATGCCTCTTACCTGCTTTTGATATATGTTGTGGGAGACAGGAAAACAAAAGGTATATTTGGATAGTGATAAATAGGAATATAAGGTATAAGGCTTTTAGCATGAGGTATGCAAGCTGGTAGTCAGAGATAAGACTGAAATGTGTGTTGAGGACAGATCAAGAAAGGAAGAAAAGATAAGAGTGGATTTTATATGGTGGTTGAAGAGAAACATTTATGATGGATAAAATTAGAGATTTGCTTTTGGAAGATTAATCTGGCATAACTGTACATGTGAATTTGAGAGAGGAGACATTGGGATCAAAGTCCAACTGAAAAGCTATTTAAAAAATAATTTAGACTACATGAATTTATTAGGGAAATAATACTTGTTAAAACAGAAAAATCCCCCTATGTTAGTCATCTCAGGCTGCCATAACAAAACCATACACATAATGGTTTAAACAAAGGAAATGTATTTTCTTGCAGTTCTGGAAGCTGGAAGACTGAGATTAGGGTGCCTGCAAGGGTTGGTTTCTGGTGAGAACACTTCCTGGGAGGTAACCTTCTCTATGTTATGACATGGACGAGGGAGAGACAGCAAATTCCCTGGTGTCTCTTTATGAGACCACTAACGCCATCATGAGGGCTTCCCTGGTAGCTCAATGGTAAAGAATCCACTTGCCAATGTAAGAGACACAGGGGACGCAGGTTTGATCCTTGGCTTGAGGAGATTCCCTGGAGAAGGAAATGCAACCCACTCCAGTATTTTTGCCTGGAGAATCCCATTGACAGAGATGCCTGGCGGGCTCCAGTCCACGGAGTCACAAAAGACGTGACTTAGCGACTAAACAACAACAATGCCATCATGAGCCCCACTCCTAACCTCTAACCCTAATCACTTCCCAAAGGCCCCATATCAAATACTATCATACTGGAGTTTAGGGCTTCAACATATACATTATGGGGGAATATAAACATTCACTCCATTATACCCCACATCTTCATGGCTTAACTGAATAGAATTTAATGAAGTTTGACATGTTTTCCTTGGTGGGAAGTTTTCAATATGGGTCATGTTCAAAGTTGAGATTGATCCCTGCATGATGCATAATAGTTTCTACAGCAAGCAGTGAGTGTAGTTTTTTCTATGCTAGGTCTGAACATATCTCCTATTAGAGACTTAAGAATTATGAGATGAATTCTCTGCCTCCCACATACTCAATAATATAATATATAATCGTGTATGATACCAGATAATCCCAGGAAACATACCCATTCAGAAAGAAGAGTAGGAACACACATCAGTCTCTGGTCCATTATGGCTCTGAAATCTCTCCATGGTATGAGAGTCCCCTTCCCTAGGGATAGGGAGTGTCCCTTGATTGGGTAATTCTAGTTTCTGGGAGATGCGTCTCAGTCCATTGTTCTCTGTGTTTCTTAGGTCTTTTCTTTTAAAGAGTACTTTTCAGTATTCCCCTTGGTCTCACCTAAAATAAATACTGGAGAATATGCCCTCCCTGGGTACTTAGTAAATTTTTTTGAACCTGCTTTTTGTCTGAGGAAAGTTAGAGGCCAGGGGTTGTTCTAAGACTCTAATGGTCTCACATATTTCTAGTCTAGGTTCATGATTTATCTGACAGAAAAATGCTCTTGTAAACTTAATAGGCATTTAATCTGATTCCAGTGACTTTTACATGCCTATCACACACCTGCAGCTCTTTTAAAGACATAGATAGGTTTACTACATATCTTTTCTTTCTAACCACCTTCTTCTCTCTATTACTCTCACTCTCATCTCATTATGATCTCTTAGTGTTTCACCTTAATTGGAGTACCTTGGACTTATCAGACTCCGACAGCGGAAACATACCCTTAATTTATTTACCTTGGGGCATTTTGTCCAACTGAAAGTATTTACTGGGTACCAACTCAATTTATGCACAAACCTTAGCTTTGATATTTGCCAGAGGCTCAGTTTTAATCAGTTTTAATTCGCTGTTTTACTATTTGAGTTTGAAGAGAGTTACCTCTTTCAACTCTACAAATCACTGAATTTCTGCATTCTCTCTAAATCATATATTTCTGTTTCTTACCAGCCAATTCTTTTCACGAGCTTCTCATTTTCCTGTGATATCTCACTGAATGTAGGCAATGCCAACTAGAACGTGTTGCTAAACTTCATTTTCCAAACTTTTCCTTTAGGATCACAGTTTGTTAGGTATGTAATCTTCTATATAAGTTATTTCAGGGAACAGGTCTGCCAGATGTTTTGCCATGGCATAGTTTTTAGACAAACATATTTTCAGACTCTGAAAAGACTTTCCTCTTCACCTATTGCCTGAACCCAGTGCCACATTTGTAGATCAAATTGCCAACATTCACTGGATTATAGAGAAAGCAAGAGAATTCCAGAAAACAATCTACCTCTGTTTCATTGACTATGCTAAACCCTTTGACTGTGTGGATCATAACAAACTGTGGAAAGCTCTTAAAGAGATGGGAATACCAGACCATCTTACCCATCTCCTGAGAAACCTGTATGCGGGTCAAGTACCAACAGTTAGAATCCTGTATGGAACAACTGATTGGTTCATGATTGAGAAAGGAGTACAATGGGGCTGTCTCCTGTCATCCTGTTTGTTTAACCTATATACTTAGCCCATCATGAGAAATGCTGGGCTAGATGATTTACAAGCCACAGTCAAGAATGGCGGGAGAAACACCAACAACCTCAGATAGGTGGATGCTACCACTCTAATGGCAGAAAGTGAAGAGGAACTAAAGTGCCTCTTGATGAGGGTGAAGGAGGAGAGTGAAAGAGTTGGCTTAAAGCTAAATATTAAAAAAAAACTAAGATCGTGGCATTCAGCCCCATTATTTCAAGACAAATAGAAGGAGAAAAGGTGGAAGTAGTGACAGTTTCTTCTTGGGCTCTAAAATCACTGCGGATGGTGACTGCAGCCATGCAATCAGAAGACGATTGCTTCTCAGCGGGAAAGTGGTGACAAACCCAGACAGTGTGTCAAAAAACAGACATTACTCTGCCAACAAAGGTCCATGTAGCCAAGGCTGTGGTCTTCCCAGTGGTCATGTACAGTTGTGAGAGCTTGACTACAAAAAAGGCAGAATGCCAGAGAATTGATGCCTTCGAACTGTGGTGCTGGAAAAGACTCCTGAAAGTCCCTTGGACAGCAAGGAGATCAAACCAGTCAATCTTAAGGGAAATCAACCCTGAATATTCACTGGAAGGACTGATGCTGAAGCCCCGTCTCCAGTATTTTAGTTGTCTTATGCGAACAGCTGCCTCATTGGAAAAGTCCTTGATGCTGGGAAAGATTGAGGGTTGAGATGGCTGGATGGCATCACCAATGCAATGGAAATGAACTCGGGCAAACTGCGGGAGAAGGTGAGGGACAGGGAGGCCTGGCGTGCGGCAATCTGTGGCATCGAAAAGAGTTGGACACGACTGGGCAACTGAACAACAACAACAATTGTTTTGGCAGCACCTGACTGGAAGGTACTAATTTTTACATTTTTCAGGATAGGCTAGATTATGACATAGAAAGGAAACTCCTAAATATCAGTGGCTTACTAAACCAAATTTGTTTTTCTTTTATGCTACATGCTTACTGTGAGTTGGGTAAGAGGTTCTGTTCATGGTAGTCACTAAGGAATCAAGGCTAGTGGAAATTTCAACCAAATATTTTCTTCCAAAACCATAGGGTAGCCCACCTGTTCTCATTTTTTTTGGATATTTCCCAGTCTTAGCACTGAAAACCCTGCTTCCAATGAACCCAGTCAAACCAGAACAGTGTTTCTGGTATTGTTCTGGTCTTTCGTCCGGAACTCCTGTGTCCTAGGGAATCGCTCAGTTCTGGGGAAATTGAGGTAACTGGTCACCTGACACAATCAGTACAGCAGTGGGAAGGAAACGTTATTCTTAGGCCATCAGACCAAAAATGACACCTGCCACTGTTCCTTCCTCTCATTAGTCAGCGTGAGTCGGATGGCATTGTCTCAGATCAAAGTGGGCAGAGAAGAGCAACTGACCATGTGTTTACAAGGCAGAGTCAGAAATGTTTGGTGAACAGCGCAAACTACCACAGGAAGAAGACAAAGTAGTTTAATAAGCAGCTGGTTAGATCATAACATATAAAAGAAATTGGTGGCAGTTTAAGATATTAAAACATATGAAAAGTTATACACATAAAATCAATATAAATATGATAAAAGCTGGTATTTAAAAAGGAACCTACAAAATAAATTAGATCCCAAAGATAACAGATCTGCTTATGAACTATAAATTTAGCAACAAGTAATTTCTTGGTTCTAGTTAGTATGTATACATGTACATGTGGTGGTGGATATAATACATGTAGAATTTTAAGCTCAGTTACTCTCTGAGAATTTTGTAGAATATATGAGCAATGAATGCAAATCAGTCACTTGTAAAAGTTTCTCTTTCTGAGCTCTGCCAATGTGAGAATGAACTAAGAATTTCCAATTTACCAGTTACTAGAGTATAGGTGCAGAATAGTGTCTAATCATTTATTCATCTATCAACTTATTCAGTAAGTATTTATTTAGTGACATAAACTGTGGATATAGGGAGAGAACATGAAAGGAGGTAGACAGAAAATGCCCCTCTTCTCATTGGAGGAGACAGATAAACAGGTAAATATGTTAGATTGTGATAATTACTGTGAGGGGAATGAACAGGATGACTAGATAGAGAACAAAGATAGAGGGCACAGAACGGGTAGGAAGTATTTTGATTCGAATCATAGGGAAATTTCTCTGTGAGGAATTATATAGTAGGAATAAGCTGCCAAGGGAAGAGCTGGAATAGCTTTATAGCCACAAGTGTTACCAAGTACAAAGACGCTGAGGTTGCAGTAGTGCAGTAGTAGTGTTAATCGCTCAGTCATGTCCGACTCTTCGCTTCCCCATGGACTGTAGCCCACCAGGCTCCTCTGTCCATGGAATTCTCCAGGCAAGAATACTGGAGTGGGTTGCCATTCCTTTCTCCAGGGGATCTTCCCAACCCAGGGATCGAACCTGGGTCTCCTGCATTGCAGGCAGATTCTTTATTGTCTGAACCACCATGGAAGCCCTGAGGCTTCAAAGAGGAACCAAATAAAGCCAATATGGTCAGAGTATAGCCTTGGGAAAATTGATACAAAAAGAAGTGGAAGAAGAGGTAAGAGCCAGGCCAGGGTAAAGAGTTTGGACTTTATTTTGATCATAGATTTTTATTCAGTAAGTGATATGATCTACTTTTTGTTTTACAAAGAATAATCTGATTGCTGTTTGGAGTATGGATGGAAGAAGGCAAGAAAAAAAGCAAGGAGACTAGTTACAAGACACTTTAAACAATCTTGGTGAGACATAGTGGACTTTGAATTAAGGGGGTGGCAATGGGTATGGTGGGGCTTCCCTGGTGGCTCAGCAGTTAAGAATCACCTGCCAATGCAGGAGACACAGTTTGATCCCTGATCTGGGAAGATGCCCTGGAGAAGGAAATGGCAATCCACTCCAGTATTCTTGCCTGGGAAATCCCATAGACAGAGGGGCCTCATGGGCTATAGTCCATGGTGTCATGAAGATTCAGACACGACTTAGTGAACAAACAGCAACAACAACAAAAATGGGTATGGAGAGAAAAGGATAGATTTTAGATACAATGTGGAGGTAGTAGCAGTGGGATCTGATGATGAATGTGATGGTAAAGAATCTGCCTGCCATATAGGCGACCTAGGTTTAATTCTTGAATTGGGAAGATCCACTGAAGAATAGAATGGCTACCACTCCAGTGTTCTCACCAGGAGAATCCCATGAACAGAGGAGCCTGTTGAGCTACAGTCCATGGGGTTGCAGAGTCAGACATGACTGAGCAACTAACACTGACTGATTGACTGAAGAAGGAAAAGAAAGAATAGGATCAAAGATTACTCTTTAGTTTTTGGGCTTTAGCCATCTACTGTGTGGATATACCCTTTACTGATCTATCAGAAACCTGGAAAGAAACAAGATCTGTGGGAAAATCAAGAATTCTGCTTAGATAGACAGTTTGATTTACTTGTTGGACATCCAAGTGGAAATATCAAGTAAGCACTTAGATACGTGGTTCTGGAGACCTGGAGAGATATACGTAATGACACTCATGAGACATCAACATATTGGTGTATTGTAAGGTAAGGTAGTGGTTAAGGAAACATAGGGAGAATGTGCAGATATGAAAGAAAAGAAGTCCTGTGCTGATTTGGAGGCACTCCAAGATTTAGAGACTTTGTAGAGAAGATAGAACAGAAAAGGAGACTGAGAAGATCCAGCTGTAACACAGAGTGTAGTGTACTGAACATGGATAGAGGAGACTGTTTTAAGGGAGTGGTGGTGGTGGTAGTGAATTGTGCTATTGCTGCTGAAAAGTTCAATAAAGAAAGAAAACAACCATCAAATTTGTCAACATGAGAACTGCAACAAGAGCAATCTCTATGGAATAGGTTGAGGGATGAGTGTAAAATGAGGAAATGGAGACAGTGGGTGTAGATAAAATCTCCAGGCATAAAGTAATCATATCAAATATAAACAGCAGTAATATAATTAAATTGTTAACTTAATATACCCCAGTAAACAAAAATATTACCAATTCATAATTATATCACTTATCTCTAGATGGAAATTAATTACAGAAGGTGATAGTGTAATTGGCCCTAAAAATGGGAGGCCCAAGTCCAGAAATCTACCAGTTATTCCAATAGTCTCAGAGGGAGGGTGACAATGAATCTAGAGAGAACTGCTGTCATCACCATAGAGACGGCTTTGGTGAAGAGCAAGGAGAATTCTTCATAGTTCACTATTGTCTGAGTGAAAATTACCTTCATTAGGTTAAATTTTATTTCTCTTTACTTTATTTCTTGCCTCCCAAACAACCATCTGACTAATAAAATTCTGTGTCCCAAAGTAACTGATACCAGAGAGAAGGGAAAGAAAAACAAAGAGGAGTTTTGATGGAAGGCAGAATGAATGGAAGGATTCATTTTGGAGATGAGATGTTTCTGGTTTCCATTTTTGTTTTTTCTCCCTAAGAAGAAAATAAAGAAGATAGTATGCAATCACACAGCGAAATATGTAGTAACAGACCAAGTGTGGAGCTTGGGTTGCCATAACAGCGTACCACACACTGGATGGTTTAGACAACAGAAATTTATTTTCTCACACTTCTGGAGGTTGGAAATCCAAGATCAAGGTGCCAGGAAATTCAGTTTCTGGTAATATGTCTTTCCCTGGCTTGCAGATTGCCTTCTCCCTGTTCCCTTTCATGAACTTTATTTTGTGTGTGTGTGTGTGACGAGAAATCTCTGATGTCTTTTCCTATTCTTATAAGAACACTAGTCCTACCAGATAAGGGTTCTACCCTTATGATCTCATTTAACCTTCATTACCTAAAGGCCCTATCTCCATATACAGTCACTTTGAGGGTTTGGGCATATGAATTTGAGGGGAACACTATTCAGCTCATAACAAATGGTTTTACTCTTAAAAAAGGAGGATGCATTTTCTATTGACTAGATAATAATCAATAGAAATTATTGAAAAATATGAAAGGATTGTGTAGCCATATTACAGTTTGACTACATTTCAAAGCAAGACAGCAGCATGGGAGTGGGAATTCATATAAAGGCCAGAGGTTAAATAGATTTGAAAATTGGAATAGTAGACATAAACAAGAATGTCCAGGAGTATGGGGGAGATGTGGGCAAGAGAAAATATTGTTAATGTGGGCTTCTTCAAAATGGTTGGCCATTGGATTTAAACTAACGCTTTCCTAAATTTTTTCATGTCAATGGCAGGAAAATGACAAAGCAATGACAATTTTTGTAGCATTTTGACGCATCTATATGGGTCTTGGTGGAAAAAATTTATATTATCAATTTTACATTTTAGTAACATATACTTAGGGAGAATAATGAATAGAAAATACTACAGAAGATATTACTTTTGAATTTGTTTGCAATTCTAAATAAAATCCTTTAAAATGTCTTAATGAAAAATTTCAGTTTGTTTTCTGAGCATATCATTTTTAATATCAGAATTTTTTCCCTTTAGAATAGCCATATGCCATTATTGATTAAGACTTTTAAGTGGTGATACATTTAAATTCTTGATAGTCATTATTGATATAATAAGTAAGTATATAATAAAAATTAAAATAGAATTTTTAGGACATTTGTAGGAATTGAAATCAGTTTCAAAAATGATTTTAAAAAGTTTTTTTTCACTGGCAAATGTAATATTGGACTTTCTCTAAAATAGTAAAGAGATTGAAATCCAGTTAAACTTTTCCAGACCAAGAATTTAAATGCATTTGCATTGTTAGAAGAATCTTCCTGTCACTAGCTTGGTGGCTGCAGAAGGGACAAATTAACCATGACTTACTTAGGAGGACATTTTGGGATGTAGTCTCCATCTGTGCCTGCCCAGGGTTCTGCCTGACCTCTTCACTCCAACATCCTGGAGCATGGGCTGTATTACGTGATTGACTGGAACACAAACTCCTTCAACAGCTTCTTAAGCTACTTGTGGGGAATGGGCAGTGACTGAGTGCTGAAACACTTGAGGATGTCCAAGTGATAGAACACATCCTTGTCCATGCTCATCATTGTGTGACAGAATGGGAGGCACCAAGGGTTACTCATTTTTTGTGGGCAGCACTTGAGTTGCCTCCTGAGGAGCCCCAGAGAAGGCTGCTATCTGCCAGGGTTTACCAAATGGAATAGTGGTCGATCCAGACCCCACCATACTTCTTGAAGATTAAATAGAACATCATTTTAGGTAGCTCTAAGTTTTGCAAAGAGACAATTATAATAAAATCAGAAGAGGGATGATGGTTTCAAGAACTAGGAGAAGTTGTAATGAGGAAAAAGAATAGGTTCATTCTACTCAGAGCTTACATTCTAAAAATTCTGTCCATGTCCCCCGCTTTGTGCTTAAAATATAAAAAACACAAAATGATGTGTTTATTCAGACCAGTGGATCATCCAACTCAATCCTTTTATATACTAGCACCAAGAAATATTTTATAGGAAAACATAATTCTTTCCAAGCAAGGAATAATACCAAATTTGCTTAGTTAAAAAAAAAAAACAAGCTATCTATTGTAGATAAGTCATCTGTGTATTTGTGTCAGTCTTCTTGAATATAATGTAGTACTCGTCTGGTAGTAGCCAATATACATTTTAAACAGCTTTATTGAGATATTATTTGCATACTATGCAATTCATCCTTGTAAAGTGTATAATTCCATGATTTTTCATATGTTCACAGAGATGTGCAACTGTCACCACATTCAATTTTAGAGCATTTTCTTCACCTCAGGAAATAACTCTGTAACCTTTAGCTATTATCATCCTACTGCCCCATAACTTTCTTAGCTCTAAGCAACCAGTAATTTACCTTCTGCCTGTAGAGATTGCCTATTCTGGCCTTTCAAATGAATGGAATCATATAATATGGAGGCTTTTATGACTAACTTTTTTCACTTAGCATAATGTTTTTTTTAAGATTCATCTGCTGCTGCTGCTAAGTCGCTTCCGTCGTGTCCAACTCTGTGCGACCCCATAGACGGCAGCCCACCAGGCTCCACCCTCCCTGGGATTCTCCAGGCAAGAACACTGAAGTGGGTTGCCATTTCCTTCTCCAATGCATGAAAGTGAAAAGTGAAAGTGAAGCCGCTCAGTCGTGCCCGACTCTTAGCGATCCCATGGACTGCAGCCTACCAGGCTCCTCCATCCATGAGGTTTTCCAGGCCAGAGTACCGGAGTGGGTTGCCATTGCCTTCTCCATAAGATTCATCTAAGTTGTACCAAAAGGCTTCCCTGGTGGTTCAGACAGTAAAGAATCTGCCTGCAATACATGAGTGAAAGTCGCTCAGACGTGTCTGACTCTTTGCGACCCCATGGACTGTAGTCTGTGGAATTCTCCAGGTCAGAATACTGGAGTGGGTAGCCTTTCTCTTCTCCAGGGGATCTTCCCAACCCAGGGATGGAACCTAGGTCTCCCACATAGCAGGCAGATTCTTTACCAGCTGAGCCACTAGGGAAGCTCAAGAATACTGGAGTGGGTTACCTATCCCTTCTCCAGCGGATCTTCCTGACACAGGAATTGAACCAGTGTCTCCTGCATTGCAGGCTGATTCTTTATCAGCTGAGCTACCAGTGAATCACACAGTACAGGAGACCCTTGTTCAGTCTTGGGTTGGGAAGATCCCCTGGAGAAGGGAATGGCAACCCACTCCAAAATTCTTGCCTGGGAAATCTCACGAACAGAAGAACCTGGCGGGCTACAGTCCAGGCAGTCACAAAGAGTTGGAGACAAGTGGGCGACTAACACTTTTCAAACTGTACCCCAAAATGTACAAACTACCATACACTTGTGCTCATTTCACATGCTGGCAAGGTTATGCTGTAAATCCTTCAAGCTAGGCTTCAGCAGTACTTAAATGGAGAATTTCAAGATGTATAAGCTAGGTTTAGAAAAGGCAGAGGAACCAGAGATCAAATTGTCAACATTCCTTGGAACATGGAGACAGCAAGGGAGTTCCAGAAAAACATCTACTTCTGCTTCACTGACTATGCTAAAGCCTTTGTGTAGATCACAGCAAACTGGGGAAAAATTCTTGAGAAGATGGGAGTACCAGACTACCTTACCCCTCTTCTGAAAAACCTGTTTAAGTGGGTCAAGAAGCAACAGTTAGAACTGAACATGGAACAACTGACTGCTTCAAAATTGGAAAAGGAGTCCAACAAGGCTGTATATGTCACCCTGCTTGTTTAACTTCTATGCAGAGTACATCATGTGAAATATGAGGCTGGATGACTCACAAGCTGGAATAAAGATTGCCAGGATAAATATTAACAGACTCAGATATGCAGATGAAACCACTCTAATGGCAGAAAGTGAAGAGGAGCTAAAGAGCCACTCGATGAGGGTGAAAGAGCAAAGTGAAAAAGCTGGTGTGAAAATAACATTCAAAACACTAAGATCATGGCATCTAGTCCCATCACTTTATGACAAATAGAAGGTGAAAAAGTGGAAGCAGTGACAGGTTTTATTTTCTTGGGCTCCAAAATTGCTCAAGATGGTAACTGCAGCCATGAAATGGAAAGACTCTTGCTCCTTTGATGAAAAACTATGACAAACCTAGGCAGTGTATTCAAAAGCAGAGATTGCTTTCTGACAAAGGTCCATATAGTCAAAGCTATGGTTTTTCCAGTAGTCACATACAGATATGAGAGCTGGACCATACAGAAGACGGAGAGCTGAAGAATCGATGCTTTTGAATTGTGGTATTGGAGAAGACTCCCGAGTGTCACTTGGACCGCAAGGAGATCAAACCAGTCAATCCT
This sequence comes from Bos indicus x Bos taurus, assembly GCF_003369695.1. Classification (NCBI taxonomy): domain Eukaryota; kingdom Metazoa; phylum Chordata; class Mammalia; order Artiodactyla; family Bovidae; genus Bos; species Bos indicus x Bos taurus. Next base: position 100,704,567 of record NC_040079.1, read on the forward strand.
AAAGGAAATCAACCTTGAATATTCATCGCAAGGATTGTTGCTGAACAATCAGTTTGGCCACCTGATTTGACTCATTGGAAAAGACCCTGATGTTGGGAAGGATTGAGGGCAGGAGGAGAAGGGAATAGCAGAGGATGATATGGTTAGATAGCATCACTGACTCAATGGTCATGAATCTGAGCAAATTCTGGGAGATAATGGAGGACAGAGGAGCTGGCTTGCTTCAGTCTGTGAGGTTGCAAAGAGCCAGACATGACTTAGCAACTTAGCAACAACAACAGCTGTACTATTTATCAATACTTCTTTTTATGGCCAAATAATATTTCATTATATGAATATACTACATTTTATTTTTGCATTTGTCCACTGACTGATATTTGGGTGTCCCCCCGACATTTTGTCTACTATGATGAATGCTGCTATAAGTATTCCTACACAAGTTTTTGTGTTGGCATATATTTTATTGCTCTGGGGTGTATATCTAAAAGTTGAATTGCTGGGTCATGTGGTAGCTCTGTGTTTAATCATTTGAGAAACTACAAGAATGTTTTCTAAAGTGACTGAAGTATTTTATATTCTCATCAACAGTGTGTGGGTGCTCTGATTTCTCTACATCCTCATCAGCTCCTGTTATTATCTGACCTATTAATTCTTGCCATCTCAGTGGGTGTGAAGTGGTATTTCATTTTGTTTTCGATTTGCAAACTTTCTGTTGACTAATGATATTGAGAATCTTTCCATATGCTTATTGGCTATTTGTATATCTTCTTTAGAGAAATGCTCATTTAAAAAACCAGGTTCTGGCAGATGGCGTTACCTGGAACCTGAGAGGCTATACGAGGGTGTCGGAGGCCTGGTGAGAGACAATGGCCAAGAACAAACTAAGAGGGCAGAAGTCCAGGAATGTATTCCACATAGCCAGCCAAAAAAGCTTTAAGGTTAAAAATAAAGCAAAACCAGTTACCACTAATCTTAAGAAGATAAACATTGTGAATGATGAAAAAGTTAACAGAGTGAATAAAGCTTTTATAGATATACAGAAGGAACTGGCAAACTTCTCAAAAGGCCTTTCCCTCGAACCTCTGCAGAAACAACTGATACCTCAGCAGTGTCATGAAAATGTACCAGTTAATGTTGATGAAGCTACCAGATTAATGGCTCAGTTGTAATATACCAATGATGCATCAAATTCCCCAAAAAGACCAATAAATTTAATCTTTTATAAAAAAAAAATAAAAAATAAAAAACCAGGTTCTCTCTCTCTCTTTTTTTTTTAAATGAGCTGTAATAATTCTTTACATAACCTAGATGTAAGGTCCTTATCACATATGTGATTTAAAAGTATTTTCTTTTGTTGTATTATATATGTTGTGTTTTTTATTTTTTTTAATGGTGTCTTAGACAAGGAAATGGCAACCCCCTCCAGTACTCTTGCCTGGAAAATCCTGTGGACGGAGAAGCCGGGTAGGCTATAGTCCATGGGGTCTCAAAGAGCGACACGACTGAGCGACTTCACTTTCACTTTGAAGCACAAAAATTTTAAATTTTGGGCTTCCCTGGTGGTCCAGTGGCTAAGACTCCACACTCTCAATGCAGGAGGCCCCAGTTTGATCCCTGGTCGGGAACTAGATCCCCCATGCTGCAACTAGGAGCTCGAATGACACAACTAAAGATCCCCTGTGCCACCCCATGCCATAACAGAGATTGAAAATCCCATGTGCCACAACTAAGAGCGGGTGCAGCCAAGTAAATAAATAAATATTTAAAAATCCTTTGAATTTTAATGAAGTTATTTTTTTTCTTCTGTTGCTCATGATTTTAGTGTCATATTTAAGAATTCTTTGTCAAATACTGTGTTTTCTATGAATTTTATAGTTTCAGCTTTTACATTTAGGGACTTTGATCCAGTTTGAATTGTTTGGTATCTGTTGTTAGGTAAAGATGTTTTGATTACCTACTATTTATCTAGTTGGTGAGGGAGGTATCCTCTATCATAAATAGTATGAGATGGCTGAACACATAATATCTAGCACTGGACAGATGAAATCCAATAGAAGATTATCAATCAATCATGCTTGCAGCCCCAGAGAGGACACAGCATATCATACAGAGCCACATGGGGGCTGCACTTGAGAATAGTAAGGATAAGCAGAGGCTGTGGGAGCCAGACTTTGGAATATCCAGAGGATGAGGTGATCACTGGCTCCCACGGGAGATCATTGGCTTGTTTGTGATTGGCTTGTTTAAATTTCATGGACTGGCAAGGAGATAAAGCCCATTAGACTGAGGATGGAGTGTGTTGTACCTGGTGCAGCTGACAGAGGAACTAGTCAGATGGGAAACCTTTCCTGTGGGGTGGGGGGCATATCTCACAAGAACAAGGAATCTTATGCTTAAGACTTTGGGGCCCTGCAAGGCTCAAAGAAGTCAACGCAGCACAGGAAATGTTAGACTTTGTAATGTGCTGTGCTTAGTCACTCAGTCGTGTCCGACCCTTTGCAACCCCATGGACTGTAACCCGTCAGGCTCCTCTGTCTGGGGGTGGGTTGCCATGCCCTCCGCTAGGGGATCTTCACAACCCAGGGTTGGAACCCAAGTCTCCTGCATTGCATGTGGGATTCTTTACCATCTGAGCCACTAGGCAAGCCCAAGAATACTGGAGTGGGTAGCTTATCCCTTCTTCAGGGGGTCTTCCTGAGGCAGGAATCAAACCAGGGTCCCCTGCATTGAAGGCAGATTCTTTACCAGGTGAGCTATCAGGGAAGCCCAGATTTTGTAATACCAGAAAACAATTCTTTTGTATGTGGCCATCCAGTTGTCCCAACACCATTTGTTGAAAAAATTATTCCTTCCCCATTGAATGGTCTTGGCAACCTTGTTGAAAATCAGTTGTCCCACAGATGTATGTGTTCAGTTCTGGATTCTCAGATCTATTCCAGTGATCTGTCAGTATATATCTTTTTCTAGTACCACACTGTCTTGATTAAAAAGCAGAGACATTTGTCAACAAAGGTCCATCTAGTCAAGGCTATGGTTTTTCCAGTGGTCATGTATGGATGTGAGAGAGTTGGACTATAAAGAAAGCTGAGGACAGAAGAATTGATGCTTTTGAACTGGGGTGTTGGAGAAGACTCTTGAGAGTCCCTTGGACTGCAAGGAGATCCAACTGGTCCATCCTAAAGATCAGTCCTGGGTGTTCCTTGGAAGGACTGATGTTGAAGCTAAAACTCCAATACTTTGGCCACCTCATGTGAAGAGCTGACTCATTTGAAAAGACACTGATTCTGGGAGGGATTGGGGGCAGGAGGAGAAGGGGACGACAGAGGATGAGATGGCTGGATGGCATCACTGACTTGATGGACGTGAGTCTGAGTGAACTCCGGGAGTTGGTGATGGACAGGGAGGCCTGGCGTGCTGCAGTTCATGGAGTCGCAAAGAGTTGGACACAACTGAGTGAGTGAACTGACTTTCTTGATTTCCATTGCTTTGTAGCCAGATCAGATTCAGATCAGTCGCTCAGTCGTGTCCGACTCTAACCCATGGAAATGAAATGCAAAAAAGCAAAATGGCTGTCTGGGGAGGCCTTACAAATAGCTGTGAAAAGAAGAGAAGCGAAAAGCAAAGGAGAAAAGGAAAGATATAAACATCTGAATACAGAGTTCCAAAGAATAGCAAGAAGACGCAAGAAGAGCAAATAGCAATAGCAAATAGCAAGAAGAGATAAGAAAGCCTTCCTCAGTGATCAATGCAAAGAAATAGAGGAAAACAACAGAATGGGAAAGACAAGGGATCTCTTCAAGAAAATCAGAGATACCAAAGGAACATTTCATGCAAAGATGGGCTCGATAAAGGACAGAAATGGTATGGACTTAACAGAAGCAGAAGATATTAAGAGATGGCAAGAATACACAGAAGAACTGTACAAAAAAGATCTTCACAAACCAGATAATCACGATGGTGTGATCACTCACCTAGAGCCAGACATCCTGGAATGTGAAGTCAAGTGGGCCTTAGAAAGCATCACTACGAACAAAGCTAGTGGAGGTGATGGAATTCCAGTTGAGCTATTCCAAATCCTGAAAGATGATGCTGTGAAAGTGCTGCACTCAAAATGCCAGCAAATTTGGAAAACTCAGCAGTGGCCACAGGACTGGAAAAGGTCAGTTTTCATTCCAATCCCAAAGAAAGGCAATGCCAAAGAATGCTCAAACTACCGCACAATTGTTTTGTAGTACATATGGAAATTGGAAAGTGTGAGTTTCTACTTTTTCTTATTTTCCAGGATTGGAAATATTTTCTTCATCCAACTTTAGATTTTGGAAAAACTGGTGCTAGCTTTATGAAACCAGAGATATTATAAGACTAGTTAACCATGTTACCTGAAAAAGAGAAAAAAGCAGCCCATGTAACACTTGTTTTTTTTTTTAATTATTTTTATATTTTAATGAGATTTGAATACAAATATACATAGATCATATAGTTAAGTTACATTATTAACTTCTTTAGCATTTTGTCAAAATAATGTTTATACCTGATATTTTATATAAAATAAAAATTTCACTATACTTACTATGTAAATTAGCCCCAAACAATTTGGCTGTTACCTTTAGCTATAAACAGATATGACAAATTCAAGCTGATTTGGGAAATTATTTAATCAGTTAGAGACAAAATGTGTGCAAATGAAAATGAAATGTCATGTCTTACAAATCAATTTCAAGCTGAAATAATTTAATTTCTACATACAATTGGAGTTTTCCATACATATTAACAATGTAGTCAAAGCTACATTTTTACCTTTATATCACTATGATGTTTTTCAAGGATGTGTTAATGTGAGTTACAGAAAATGAGACTGCATGTATAAAGTTTACCAGAATGAAACTTAGAAGGAAAAAACACAAATTATATATATTTTTATTAGGTTTATTGCATATTTATATTTAATATATGGACTTTACATTTAAATGACATTTACAAAAAATAAAAGCTAACATTTCTATGTTCCTCACAATGGTCTGGCCTTGTGCTTTATGTACTTTTTAATCTTTAAATTAGCCTATAAGGTAGGCACTCTCATTATCATACCAGTTTTATAATAAAGAAACAGATGCTTAGAAAATTTAAATAACCTGCTTGTGATTATGCTGCTAATGATTGGTAAAGCTGAAATGAATCTCTGTCTTTCTGACTATAAAACTCATATTCTTATAAGACATGCTGTAATACTCCTGCTGCCTCTCATAATATTCTCATATTTAACGAAATTCTGGAGAACTGTATGACTAATAAAGGAAATACGAATAAAGCAAAAAACATTTCAGATTAATACTGCTCTTTCAAATAGAAATTTTATATGACTTTTCCCAGTGTACACTTCAAAGTCTCAACAGATGTTTGAACAAGATGTCTTGACTTAAATTTGCTCTAAGAATGTTGAGAAGTTTGATGGGATTAGTAGAAAACAGTTAATTGTCCATTTAAGTGCAGAAACTTTTTTTTTTTTTTTTATAAAAATCTGGCTTAAAAAAGGGATAGCTTGAATTGACTTAGAAGAAGACTTCAGGCTTTCTTTTTAAAATTAATTCTTTATTTCATTGAAGTACAGTTGATTTACAATAGTTCCAGGTGTACAACATAGTGATGTTGAATATTTTTGTAGATTACACTCCATTTAAAGTTGGTGTAAAGTACAGCCTACATTCCCTATGCTGTACAATATATCCTTGTAGTTTATTTTTATCCACACTAGTTTGTACCTCTTTATCCCCTACCCTTATCTTGCCCATTCCCCCTTCCCTCTCCCACTGATATCCATTAGTTAGATCTCTATATCTGTGAGTCAGCAGCAGACTCTTTCTTTGTTCGGAAAAGAACTGCCATGGGCCATTTTGTTACACAAAACTACCAAGGAAATTGGAGGAGTTTGGGAATCTGTGGCTCTAAGGGGCTAAACTGTCCTTTATGGTGCATCAAGGTTTGTCTAGGAATAGGTATATCTGCATTTCTGCAGAAAGTGTTTCCTTTGGAGAAGAGTTTCTTTTTCTATATATGTCATCAAGCAGATCTATGCCTGCTAACTGGTGTGCTGCAATTATGTACTTGCTTTAGCAACAGCTCACAGGCAATCTGCTCCTGAGGACAGGAAAAGTCAATTCATTGAACGCATACCTATAGAACATCATTTGTGGATCAGATACTGTGGAAGGTGCTAGAATACAGAAGGAAAAGTAATACAAAAATCCATGTAGCCTCTATTCTAGTAGAGGAAGGCAGATAACAGTGGTAAGTAAAATGTGTTGTGTATCAGATATTGAGAAGTGCTCTGGAGAAAAATAAATGGAACAGAGAGTGGGGAATGTGTTAGATGGATTCCCAATGCTGTTTACATGGAACACACACGGATGCTCAGTCACATCGACTCTTTGCAACCATGAGCTGTAGCCCACTTGGCTCCTCTGTGCATGTTGATTTCCCAGGCAAGAATACTGGAGTGGGTTGCCATTTTCTACTCCAGGGGATCTTCCGGACACAGGGATCCAACCCATGTCTCTTGCATCTCCTGCATTGACAGGTGGATTCTTTACAAGTGAATCACCTGGGAAGCCATTGTTTACATATTTATTTAGAAATTACTTTAAACTTACAGGAAAAAAGGGTTCAAGAAACTACTGTTTATATGAACCATAGAGGAAGTGGCTATCACTCCTGAACAACTTTGTCCTACACAACCATAACACAGCCATAAGAATTAGGATATTAGCATCAATCCTTTACTGCCATCTCATTTTGTTTCATCAGTTGTCCTCATAATGTTCTTTATGCAATAGGACTCTAACTAGGATCACGTATTACATTTGGTTGTCATGTCCTTTTCATGTCCTTCAATCAAAAACAGTTTTTCATTGATGGGGGAATCCTTACACAATGTATACGTGTATCAAATTATTATATTGCACACTTTAAATATCTTAGAATTTTATTTGTCAAGTATATTTCAATAAAGCTGGGAAAAAGCACAGTTTTTCGATGTTTCTTTGACTTTCAACCTTGACACTTGTGAAGAGTTCTGGCTGAACATTTTGTAAAGTGTCCCTGTATATGGATTTATCTGATGATTCCTGATGATTAGATTCCAATTATACATTTTTGGTAAAATGCAACATAAGTAAAGTTGTGTTCTTATTTTATCCTGTCAAGTGATAGGTGATTTCAGTTTGTCTCATAATTGATAACATTAACTTTGATCATTTCATTAAGAAGTAGGCATCACCACTGTAAAATTACTCTTTTTCCTTTTGTAATTAAAAAAGCATTTTTTTAATTGAGCAGGTATTTTGAGAGTATGTAAATGTCCCATTTTGCATTGACTTTCATCCACTAGATATAGCATCTATCTATATTTCTTGCTTGATTACTACTATGATGGTCCATTAGTTTCACTACATTTATTAGTCATCATTCTACTACAGAGAAAATCTTTCCCTTCTCTCCATTTATTTGTTATTTTAAATCTTTATATCAAGGTGAATTCATGAATTTTGTTTTATTCAGCAGGTTATATTTTTTTAGCATTGTTATTTAATTTTTTGCTCAAATTTTCCCAGATTTGGCCAGTGGGGTCCCTTTCAAGCTGACATCTATGTCATTTTGACAAAACCTCATCTTTGTGCACTTTCTTTCTCTCTAGCATGTTAGATGCTTCGGGATTATCTTGTAATTTCTCTGCCCTGCCCTGTAATCAATCACTTTAAAAGATCCCTGGAAGTGGAAGTTTAGTTCAGTTCAGTTCAATTGCTCAGTCGTGTCCGACTCTTTGCGACCCCATGAATCGCAGCATGCCAGGCCTCCCTGTCCATCACCAACTCCCGGAGTTCACTCAGACTCACGTCCATCAAGTCAATGATGCCATCCAGCCATCTCATCCTCTGTCGTCCCCTTCTCCTCCTGCCCCCAATCCCTTCCAGCATCAGTCTTTTCCAAAGAGTCAACTCTTTGCATGAGGTGGTCAAAGTACTGTAAGTGGAAAATGACACTGAATATTTGGAAACTAAGATCTGAGTGCTAGATATGCTTGTGGCTAATAAGAGTTTGCTGCCCCTAGATCTTTTTAATGGACAGAGCTGGGATTATATGTATGATTATACACACATATACATATACACATTTACATACATGTTTATTTCTATATCTAATATACTGAAAGCATGAGTTAATATTAGCTTCCAGCTCCAGTCCAACACCACAGTTCATTTTAATTTTCTCCTTTTCCACATTTGTAAATCTCTTCTCCCCCAGTAGAAACTTGGCTGCCATTACCTTTAACATGTTTTTGTATTAGATCACTTCTTGCTGAATATAACCAGTTTCCTGATGCTGCTACCAGCCCTCACTTCCTCATGGCTGAACTCTTCACTCTCTACTCATCTTTTCCTTTTTAGATCTTGACATCTGACTTTAAGCTTCCTCTGACCGTGGCCCATTCATTGATGTCTTCCTCATCCCATCGATTCTTATGTATTGCACAGGTTTGCTGCCCCTTAACTCTACCCTGCATGAATGTTAATTTTCTGGGCTTCGGAGTAAATTATTTAGGAAGGCAGGAAGAATACTAGGTTGCCATTTTTAATGGAATGGTCAGGAAACACCTTGCTAAGAAGATTAAATTTGAGGGATGGTTTGAAGTTGGTGAGGGAGTGAATCCTGCAGGTATTTGGAGAAGAGTATTCCAGGCAGCGGTAGTAACATGTGCAAAGGCCCTGAGGCACAAAGATATCCTGTGAGTTAAAGGCAAGGAGGCCACCATCACTGAAGCAAATGAGCAAAGGAGAGAGTGATAAATCAGGTCAGAGAGGTATCAGGAGGCCAGATTCTGTAGGACTTTGTGGACCAATGCACAGTTTTGGCTCTTCTCTAAGTAAGCTGGAGTGCCATAGGAGGGCTTTGAGCAACAGAGCAATGAATTTCACTTTGGGTTTAAAAGGTGACATTGGTTCCTATGTTGAGAATAAACTCTGTATGTGAGTGGTGATGAGGGGATGGAGGGAGATGGAAGTTGAAAGCAAGTAAAACAGCCAAAAATACTCTTAGAGTGATGAGAAGAGAAATTAGCTATGGAGGTCATGCAAAGTGGTCAGGATCTGGATATATTTTGAAGGGAAAGCTGATGGGATTTGTGATGGGTTAGATATAGAGCTTTGTATAAAAGATATATAGATAACACATACTTAATCACTGAAATGTAAGCTTAAGGGAGTCAGAGATGAGAGTTGGACTGTAAAGAAAGCTGAGCACAGAAGAATTGATGCTTTTGAACTATGGTGTTTGAGGGGACTCTTGAGAGTCCCTTGGACTGCAAGGAGATACAACCAGTCCATCCTAAAGGAGATCAGTCCTGGGTGTTCCTTGGAAGGACTGATGTTGAAGCTGAAACTCCAGTACTTTGGCTACCTAATGCGAAGAGCTGACTCATTTGAAAAGACCCTGATGCTGGGAAAGATTGAAGGCGGGAGAAGGAGACGACAGAGGATGAGATGGTTGGATGGCATCACCGACTCAATGGGCATAAGTTTGAGTAAACTCCGGGAGTTGGTGATGGACAGGGAGGCCTGGAGTGCTGTAGTCCATGGGTTCGCAAAGAGTCGGACATGACTGAGCAACTGAACTGAACTGAACTGTACTGAAAATGTTTTAGTTTATTTTCTTTTTCATGAAAAATCTGCACAATCACCACAGATACAGTCTGTTGTCCAATCTCCAGCTCACTTTTTGCCAGCACCAACATTGGCCTTTGCATTCCCCCTGACTTTCTGCATTCTGTTCTTGCATTTCTTTTACTGTTTTCTTGAGGTCTTTTTCTTCTCATATAGGCCACGTCTTGCAAGCCTGTGTTTGCGCTCATTCTTCTTTGCATAATCCAGGGAATGGTAAATCATGCCAAAGCCAATTGTCTTGCCACCACCAAAATGGGTTCTGAATCCAAATACAAAGATGACATCTGGTGTGGTCTTGTACATTTGGCCAGTTTTTCCCGAATTTCTGTTTTACGTACTGTTGCCTTTCCAGGGTGAAGAACATCGATGACCATTTGTTTCCGCTGAAGCAGTCGGTTGGTCATGAACTTCCTGGTCTGGATAGTTACTGTGTCTTTCACGATGGCAGCTGATCTTTAAGCAGCCAGGGAGGAAAAGAGCGGAGTCAGAGATCTTTGTTTTTGATCAGTTTTTCTTACTGTTATAGCCCCAGCTCCTAGAATTATACTTGGCATGTATCAAATATTCAACAAATAATCGTTGAATGAAAAAAAAAAAAAAAGAAATAGGAATCCTAGTCTTTGTACTTTTTGAGGAATTTGCATTTTTTCCTTTAATGGGGTGTGTGGAAATTACCACTAAAAAATATTGGGAAGCCTGTATTTAGTCAACTGATAAAATGTGACATGAGTACAATGAAAAGGACTCAAAAGGGCCAATGAAATTATACTTTCAAATACTTACTGTTACTAAAAATATCTTCTAGAAACCAAAACAAGGGAAACTGAAATGTTCTGATTGTGTTCAGTAGTTCACTTCAGGGTAGCAGTTCTCACTATGCATATGTGAATTATGGTGCACATGGATGAGTGGTAAGAAATTTACTACCTACAGTGAGGAAGAGCCAAAATTTGAGTAGGATTTGCTTGAAGTAATAAAATAAGAGCACATATGATGATCATTTTTATTATAATAGATCATCCCTTTTTTTGAACCAAAGAAAGCAGAACATTTGCAGCAAGCATGCTGGAAAATGTACATTAACTACAGTGTCTCATTTATCCCACACCCACAGTGTAGATTGGTACAAACTTTCTAGAAAGATATTGACAGTATATACTGTCAATATATACTTAAGAGAAATCTTAAGGATATATATATATATGAAATATATATACTTAATTGGAAGTCTTAAACATCTGTGATAGTTGACACCATGATTCCTACTCCATATCCCCCTTAGGGTTGTTTATATACATGGATTGGCCTATTTCACCAACCTAGCTACACAAAAGGTCACATTTAGTTTAAAAAATTTATGTAAATTTGTCAAGCTTCCGCAGACTCAAAGTAGTGGAACATCTGGTCACTCACTTTTGAAGTTGTTCCCATGTACATTGTTGAAAAATTTAGTGGGCTTAATTGGCCAAAATGATTGTCTTTCCCAGAGATACTCTAGGCAGAAGGGCAACCAAAGAATGTGACTGACCCTCTGGTTTATCTTGCCACTAACATTTTATTCCACTCACATTCCTACTATCCATGTCGTTGGCTATGATAATGGCATTATCATCACTATGATGACTGGCACAGGCCACAAAAGTTCTATTTGCAGATCTAACTCTCTTAGTCTTATAGTCAGGCATGAGTGACCCACTATTTAGTTACCCACAGATGCAGCTTTTATGATTACAAAATGTTACATATGTTTATAGATAATACAAAAACTAACCACCAATTAACGTTTCAGACCATTTCTCTCTCTGTTCTGGGGTTCTTGCTGTAGTTCTTTTTTTAATGTTTAGCTATTGCACTTAATATTGTATTTTTTTGTACTTTTGATTTTTATAAAACGTAATTTTAAATAGTCGCAATATATAACATTATATTACCAAATTTATCTAAGTAATCCCTGAAGAAGTGGGACTGATTGAATTTAAGTTGCTTTTTGGTCACTTTTTCCTTTTTCTGTGTTCCTAATGCTAGGATTTCAGTTGAACAGGTGAGGGGATTAAAGAGTTGGACTTTTAAAAGGAACCATCGATGGAAATCAGATTGGGGCAAATAAACTGACATATAAAAGAATTTATTGCATGTATAGGTAACTAGCCCCATTATAGCTCTCACTTTAAACCGTGTTCTGACTCAGGCCTGGAGGGGGAGGAATCACAGGGTGGTGGCTCCAGCTACACATCATTTGTTTTCTTCCCGGGTTGTATTTGCATGATACTGAAACAACCCCACTGAGTAATTAAATTCAACAAAAATATGCCTTTCTTGTTTCAAATCCTGTCATGCTACTAATGGCTACTAGAGGGCAGCAGAAACCAGGAACTGGCAGGAAAAGCAGTAACTTGAATAGACTGAAGAGGCTCTGCCCAGACCTGAGAACCATCTGTTCAGGGTTGAGACAGAAGATCGGGTTCAAAGAGTCTGTCTTAAAGGCCGCTTCAGTTACTTGAGAAGAAAACAAAATAAAGGAATAACAAGAGTGGCAAACCTTAAAAGTTTTGGAGGATTGAAACAAACAGATGGGGACTAGCGGGAATCACCAAGGGTAAGCCAAAAGCCACAGGTGACCAGGTTACGCATTCGAAGGAGAGAGTAGAGGTGAAGCTGTGGTAAGGTCTCAAGTGCCTGGATCAGGGAAGCAAGACATCTGAACGGAACTGGGGGTGTCAGAGGGCTATGACCACATGCCATCATCCGAGCAGACCCTCCACTGAAGAGCCCACAGGCGAGGGCAGCAGCTGAGCAAATGTTAAGGCATAACAATCTCAAGAGGTTATCTCCTGAGAGATAACATGTTAATAAGATGGTTTCTAATTTATGGTAGTAGAAAGAACATTGGGCAGGAATTGAGATCTGGATTTAAGATCTAGCCATCAACTAGTTGTAGGACTATAAAAAAGTGTCTTACATTTCTTTGGCTTCTGGGTTATCATGGACAAATTGGGGGGTTGGATTGGATGAATTCTATGATACCTAAGGTACTTGAAATTCTAGGGATGAACTGATTGGTCACCAAAGCCATCACCCAGTTGCACTGTGTAGGTAGGCTGAGATGACAGTCCAGCATTCATCTTCCCGTAGTCTACACACTGTCCTCACGCAGCTAGCCAGACGGTTACAGTCCCACCGTTTTTCATTTGTACTTCTGTGAAGATAGAAGCCAGACTACTTGATGTTTCATACTGTGTACTTGTGAAAAAGAAAGAAGGACCAAGCTTTCCCAGGATTTGATGATCCTGTTTCAAATACAGTGGTGTGTGTCTTTGGGAAATCTTAAAAACAAAACAAACTGCAAAAGAAAGCACATAAACTCACTGTTGCAGTTCAGACTATAGTTGCTGATACTTTGTGTTTGAGTTAGGGCGACTTTTAGGATCTTTAAGATATTTTAGACTTTTCTAATCAGAGCTTATATTTTGAATTCTAAAGTACTAGAAAATGATAAGCCCATTGTCAAAATGTTCATCATTTCCTTAACTATCACTGTAGGATTACAAACAACATTTTTAGTTTTAAATCTCTTAAATTTATTTTTAATCTTATTTAAAATGGGCATTATTGCTGTTTGAACTTTATACCTTTATGGAAGAATTTAGTAAGTAGATAATTCTCAAGAGGCTGGTTTATAGTTGTTAGACTATAAGCATTTTTGAAAACATACTCTTGTGAATAGACATGGAAGAATGTGGACATTTAAAATCTTCAAACAACTTTAAGTCTGCTTTAAATAAAATTTGACCTGCTTTTTCATCTAATTTATATAAAGAATTAAAAAATATTAAAAGTGATGCATAGTTGTATTGATTTTTGAAGCAGGCAGATATCATAGACATTGTCTGGAACAAGTGGTTCTTGACCTTTTCACTGCTAAAGGCTCTTTTAATTAATTTTTCTCCAGTGATTCAACATTTTGAAATATTTTGTCTATTTTTCCTCACCAAGAGCACTCCTTAAATGATAATTAGGTTTTTCATTTTAAATTAATCTGAACACATAACTACTGATCTCTTTAGCATGAGTTCAGCAATGACACCATCCTGAGATAATGAAATTCTACCATGTAAAAAAATTCTAGTATTTAGTGCAGACTTACTGTGAAAAAATACATTAATTCTATTATAGTTTTGAAATTTTGAAAATAGTTTCAGAACTCTGGGGAACTACTTCTTTTCCCTACCTCTCCCAGTTTACAGATATGTAACTCAGTCAGTTGTTTAGTCAACCTGATACAAGTCCAGGGCTCTATCTACAATACTGAGTGTTCCCTCTTCTATAGGATTAATCATTACAGTTTATGGTAATGAATGTAGTTAAGTTCATACTTCTCACAAAAAAGTGAATCTAGAAATTTGGATTGGTTGATATTCTTTCTTTCTTTTTTTTTCATAGATGGCAAACTGAACAAATTTAAATTTAGGAGGCATCCCAGGCAGCAGATTTAAGGAACTAAATTCTAGACATTTCTTGGAATGTAAGTTCTTCCTTTTGGAATCCTTCAAGAGTTGAGATATTATTTAGTTTTGACAGCATGTTGATGTGACTAATTTCATTACTTAAAATTTACTGCTTACTAACTTAGTTGCAAAAAGAAAAATTTTAAATCCTGACCCCATAGAAGCCAAACAATGACACTGTATTTGCGAGTGTGTGTCTTTGTGTTTGGTCATTACAGAATCAGCCTTCCTTTTCCTGTCCATAAACATGTAACATATGTATAGTTTTCTAGAAGTAAGAATGAAGACTGAGTACTCCTGAAATATCAAAGTATAGGTTACCTATACTTTCTACTCAAGGAACTAGCTTGAGCTCTTCCTCTCTCCCTCTCGCTATATATGGCCAAAGCTATCGCTTGACATTTGCTTCTGTGATGCCTTCAGTTCAGTTCACTTCAGTTCAGTTGCTCAGTCATGTCTGACTCTTTGTGACCCCATGAATCACAGCACGCCAGGCCTCTCTGTCCATCACCAACTCGCAGAGTTCACTCAAACTCATGTCCATCGAATCGGTGATGCCATCCAGCCATCTTATCCTCTGTCATCCCCTTCTCCTCCTGCCCCCAATCCCTCCCGGCATCAGAGTCTTTTCCAATGAGTCAACTCTTTGCATGAGGTGGCCAAAGTACTGGAGTTTCAGCTTTAGCATCAGTCCTTCCAATGAACACCCAGGACTGATCTCCTTTAGAATGGACTGATTGGATCTCCTTGCAGTCCAAGGGACCCTCAAGAGTCTTCTCTAACACCACAGTTCAAAAGCATCAATTCTTCAGCGCTCAGCCTTCTTCACAGTCCAACTTTCACATACATACATGACTACTGGAAAAACCATAGCCTTGACTAGATGGACCTTTGTTGGCAAAGTAATGTCTCTGCTTTTTACTATGCTATCTAGGTTGGTCATAACTTTCCTTCCAAGGAGTAAGCGTCTTTTAATTTCATGGCTGCAATCACTATCTGCAGTGATTTTGGAGCCCCCCAAAATAAAGTCTGACATTATTTCCACTGTTTCCCCATCTATTTCCCATGAAGTGATGGGACCAGATGCCATTATCTTCATTTTCTGAATGTTGAGCTTTAAGCCAACTTTTTATCTCTCCACTTTCACTTTCATCAGAGGCTTTTTACTTCCTCTTCACTTTCTGCCATAAGGGTGGTGTCATCTGCATATCTGAGGTTATTGAGATTTCTCCTGGCAATCTTGATTCCAGCTTGTGCTTCTTCCAGCCCAGTGTTTCTCATGATGTACTCTGCATATAAGTTAAATAAGCAGGGTGACAATATACAGCCTTGACGTACTCCTTTTCCTATTTGGAACCAGTCTGTTGTTCCATGGCCAGTTCTAACTGTTGCTTCCTGACCTGCATATAGGTTTCTCAAGAGGCAGATCAGGTGGTCTGATATTCCCATCTCTTTCAGAATTTTCCACAGTTTATTGTGATCCACACAGTCAAAGTCTTTGACATAGTCAATAAAGCAGAAGTAGATGTTTTTTCTGGAACTCTCTTCCTTTTTTCCATGATCCAGCAGATGCTGGCAATTTGATCTCTGGTTCCTCTGCCTTTTCTAAAACCAGCTTGAACATCTGGAAGTTCATGGCTCATGTATTGCTGAAGCCTGGCTTGGAGAATTTTGAGCATTACTTTACTAGCGTGTGAGACGAGTGTAATTGTGTGGTAGTTTGAGCATTCTTTGGCATTGCCTTTCTTTGGGATTGGAATGAAAACTGACCTTTTCCAGTCCTGTGGCCACTGCTGAGTTTTCCAAATTTGCTGGCATATTGAGTGCAGCACTTTCACAGCATCATCTTTCAGGATTTGAAATAGCTCAACTGGAACTCCATCATCTCCACTAGCTTTGTTTGTAGTGATGCTTTCTAAGGCCCACTTGACTTCACATTCCAGGATGTCTGGCTCTAGGTGAGGATCACACCATCGTGATTATCTGAGTCATGAAGCTCTTTTTTGTACAGTTCTTCTGTGTATTCTTGCCATCTCTTCTTAATATCTTCTGCTTCTGTTAGGTCCATACAATTTCTGTCCTTTATCGAGCCCATCTTTGCATGAAATGTTCCCTTGGTATCTGTAATTTTCTTGAAGAGATCTCTAGTCTTTCCTATTGTGTTGTTTTCCTTTCTTTCTTTGCATTGATTGCTGAGAAAGGCTTTCTTATCTCTCCTTGCTGTCTTTGGAACTCTGCATTCAGATGCTTATATCTTTCCTTTTCTCCTTTGCTTTTCATTTCTCTTCTTTTCACAGCTATTTTTAAGGCCTCCCTAGACAGCCATTTTGCTTTTTTGCATTTCTTTTCCATGGGGATGGTCTTGATCCCTGTCTTCTGTATAATGTCATGAACCTCCGTCCATAGTTCATCAGGCACTCTATCTATCAGATCTAGTCCCTTAAATCTATTTCTCACTTCCACTGTATAATCATAAGGGATTTGATTTAGGTCATACCTGAATGGTCTAGTGGTTTTCCCTACTTTCTTCAATTTAAGTCTGAATTTGGCAATAAGGAGTTCATGATCTGAGCCACAGTCACCTCCTGGTCTTGTTTTTGCTGACTGTATAGAGCTTCTCCATCTTTGGCTGCAAAGAATATAATCAATCTGATTTTGGTGTTGACCATGTGGTGATGTCCATGTGTAGAGTCTTCTCTTGTGTTGTTGGAAAAGGGTGTTTGCTATGACCAGTGCGTTCTCTTGGCAGAACTTTATTAGCCTTTGTGCTGCTTCACTCTGTACTCCAAGGCCAAATTTGCCTGTTATCCCAGGTTCTTGACTTCCTACTTTTGCATTCCAATCCCCTATAATGAAAAGGACATCTTTTTTGGGTGTTAGTTTTAAAACGTCTTGTAGGTCTTCATAGAACCATTCAACTTCAGCTTCTTCAGTGTTACCAGTTGGGGCATAGTCTTGGATTACTGTGATATTGAATGGTTTACCTTGGAATTGAATAGAGATCTTTTTGTTGTTTTTGAGATTGCATCCAAGTACTGCATTTCGGACTCTTTTGTTGACTGTGATGGCTACTCCATTTCTTCTAAGGGATTCCTGCCCACACTAGTAGATATAATGGTCTTCTGAGTTAAATTCACCCATTCCAGTCCATTTTAGTTCACTGATTCCTAGAATGTCGATGTTCACTCTTGCCATCTCCTGTTTGACCACTTCCAATTTGCCTTGATTCATGGACCTAACATTCCAGGTTCCTATGCAATATTGCTCTTTATAGCACTGGATCTTGCTTCTATCACCAGTCACATCCACAACTGGGTATTGTTTTTGCTTTGGCTCCATCCCTTCATTCTTTCTGGAGTTATTTCTCCACTGATCTCCAGTAGTATATTGGGCACCTACCGGCCTGGGGAGTTCAACTTTCAGTGTCGTATCTTTTTGCCTTTTCATACTGTTCATGGGGTTCTCAAGGCAAGAATACTGAAGTGGTTTGCCATTCCCTTCTCCAGTGGACCACATTCTGTCAGACCTCTCCACCATGACCCGCCCATCTTGGGTGGCCCCACATGGCATGGTTTAGTTTCATTGAGTTAGACAAGGCTGTGGTCCATGTGATCAGATTGACTAATTTTCTGTGATTATGGTTTCAGTGTGTCTGCCCTCTGATGCCCTCCCACAACACCTACTGTCTTACTTGGGTTTCTCTTACCTTGGACGTGGGGTATCTCTTCACAGATGCTCCAGCAAAGCGCAGCTGCCGCTCCTTACCTTGGATGAGGGGTATCTCCTCATTGCCGGCCCTCCTGACCTTGAACGTGGAGTAGCTCCTCTCAGCCCTCCTGTGCCCACGCAGCCACCAGCTCCTTGGACTGGGGTAGCTCCTCTCGGCCACAGCCTCTGACCTCGGGCGTGGGGTAGCTCCTCTAGGCCATGCTTCTGCATGGTCCGGCATGTCAGAAGTCCTCTATTAATCTTTTTTTCTTAATGAAAATATGCAAATATGTCATCTTGGAGGGTTAAGACAATGGTTTATTATCAGTAAACCAAATCAACCTGAACTATTTTGTTAACTAATAGAGAATAAGGATGAGAAATAGGAAAAATTAAATTTGGAAGAGTGGTAAGATAAAGGACAATGGACTTTAGAATGTTCTAGTGACAGACAATAAAAGCCAGAGTTACTATGAATGCACCAGGGGCCTGGAGTTGAAATCAAAGAATAAGTGAATTTTGTCTTATTCTTAATTTTAAGTTAGTAATATACACAAAATTTTGTTTAGAGGAAAATCAAGCTTTTAAGAATATATTTGAAAAATGCCATATTTTTGTACCTATTTCTGACACTAGTATAGCACTGGGACCCTCACTGCCAGACTTTACATTTAATATGCAGTCACCAATAGAGTAAAATGAAAACTGTATGTGTATATATATTTAAAGATAATTTAAAAAATGACTCCAGTCTTATACATAAAAAATGCATTATATTTGTATTTTTACTTGCCTCCAGAGAACACTTAGAGAAGGGCATTTCTAGAAACAGGATTAAATATTTTGAGTCAAACAATTAGAACTCTTCAATGGCAACTGTTAAAAAAAACACTCAGAACTCCTTGGGGACAGACCATTGTATGGTTTTATAAAGTCTTGTGGCTCATACTTGCATGGTGTGTTAGTGACAAAATCTGGCCTAGAGTCAGATTTCCTGCTCCTCTTGATATGCTCAGTCCACAAAGTAGGACCTTCTGTGCAACTGAAAGTAAACCTAAATTAAGAATGTTTTAGTTTCTCTGTTTAATAATAAGAGGTACCACTTTTCATGAAAGTTTTGTCATGAGCCAGGTGTTTACATGAATCGGCTGCAGTCTTCACAGCCATCCTGTAAGGTGGTAATAACTAACACTGAGAGGTGGAATAGTACAGAGTTTAGGAGTGCTGGTTATGGATCGCAAGGAATAGTGCCTGTCACCTATCTGGATTTGAATTCCACACTCTTGCTTAATGGTCAGGTAAACTTCATTTCTTCATCTTCACAATCTAGATAAGTAGTTGTTGTTTTTGTTGTTCAATCACTAAGTCGTGTCCGACTCCTTGCGACCTCATGGCCTGCACCACGCCAGGCTTCTCTGACCTCCACTCTCTCCCAGAGTTTGCTCAAATTCATGTCCATTGAGTTGGTGATGCTATCTAACCATCTCATCCTCTGCTGCCCCCTTCTCCATTTGCCTTCACTCTTTCCACCATCAGGGTCTCTTCCAGTGATAAGTAGTACCTATCCTATAATGTTGCTGTAAATGAGAAAGAGGAGAGCAGCACCTGAGAATCAGAAGCTGGCCCAGCTCTATCAGCTAGGTCTTGGCATTCTAGATGCTAGCTTGACACTGGCAGCTTGGTTGTGGCATTTTGCCTGATGAACATAAACAGGTTTGTGTGTGCGTGCTCACTTGCTTAGTCATGTTTGATTCTTTGTGACCCCATGGAAAATCATGGGGTCAAATACAAAGCTATTTTCCACTCTTTTGAACTTTCCCTAAATTACTAATACAGTCCTGAATCCTAGTCCTTTCTAACACCCACCTACTGAGATGCCTCACAGTTCTCCCTAATATATGGTCTCCCTCATTTTCACAAGTCAATAAACCCAACCTCATTTGACCAAAGGTATGTTCTTGGTGGTCCTGGGCTAGAGGGCATTGACATGAGGAATGAATGAGTTAATCCACATAAAGAACTTAAAATAGTGCCTGGCTGCAAGTAATTGTTCAATGAATATTATCTATATAGTGTTTTATAATTTTGTAGATAGTGATATGGAAACTCAGAGAGGGCCGAAAGCTGGGAGGATGTGGTGCTGTATTTCCAGTTCAGGCTTATTATGCTCCAGAGCCCATGTTTTCACTACACCATACTACTACGCTTTGACTCATCACCATTGCTTCCCTGTCAGGGGGTGCCAGTGTTGGCCCTTGGGATTCTAATTTTTTCTTGATCTATGGCTTCCCTGGTGGCTCAGAGGGTAAAGCGTCTGCATGTAATGCGGGAGACCCGGGCTCCATCCCTGGGTCGGGAAGATCCCCTGGAGAAGGCAATGGTAACCCACTCCAGTACTCTTGCCTGAAGAATCCCATGACGGAGGAGCCTGGTCGGCTACAGTCCATGGGGTTGCAAAGAGTCAGACATGACTGAGCGACTTCACTTTCACGTGTTTAAATAAAAATTCTTTTCCTTTAAACAGCATTAAAAATCAACCATTAATCTTTTTCATTTATGTAGCAGCTTGTTAGGTGAAAGACCTTCAGATTTTCTTTTACTACAACTTTACTCTTTTGATCATGGTAAAATTCTCTTTTATCCTTTGAAGTCTCATTGACTGAAAAGACTGTGGTAAAGAATGTTAACTTAGATCTTTTGCAAAATAAGGTAGCTGGGAGACAAGAATGGCAACAGTCCCAAGCTAGCACCAGGGTGCAGAAGACTGAAGATGAGAGCCCAAGCATTAAGCTTCAATGAAACCATCCAGCCAACTGCTAACATGATAAGGGAATAATGTCAGCGAGCTTCAGGAAAAGACAACACTGACAGCCAGAGCATGTTTGACTTCCATAGCGTAAGGTAAAAGATTAATAATAAATTGGACCATGGATCTAGGTGCCTTTCGCATCCACTCATTTTCTAATTTATCATTCATGGGAATTTCTATGTGTTCTGAGGTGGATGGAGTGAGGTCTTATGTATGTATTTGCTTTATGGAAAGACTTCTAATTGAGTTCTTCCTAAACGGTGTGTTTTGGAAATGCTGGTATTTTAGGAGGTATTCGTATGTTTTCTATAAAAGACAACCTAAGGGTCAATTTTTGGTATTGTTCTAATTGAGTCTACTTGAAGATTCACAGATGCATATTAAAAGATGTTAAAAATGAGATAAAATATGTTTAATTTTATGTCAGGCATTTCCCAAATTCATTTAAATTTAAGACTTTTTCCTTAGAACATATTACCACCACCATCACCACCACCACCATCACCATCACAGTTAACGCTTACGGAGGGCTTACCATACAGTAGACACTGTTCTAAGTACTTTGTATATGTTAACTCATTGCCACAACAGTGTTGTTATTGCCAGGGAGGCTGAGGTGTAGAGCAGTGACATGACCTGTTCAAGGTGACACATCTAGTAAAACAAAGCAGAAATTCCTTTAACTGCTCCTGTCTTAGGAGAAAAAGTGCGAAGTCCTTTTTTGACTTGAAGGAACAAAGAGAAAAGTACTAGATTTATTCAAGTATTCTGTCAACATTTGTTGAGAAACTAGTATGTGCCCTGAGAAACTGGTATAAACAACAGCTATTCAAAGTGCTGGAGATACAGCATTGAGTAAGACAGACAGGATCCCAATTCTTATGGCGTTTACATTGTAGTGGGAATAAATAGATAATAACAAATAAGCACATAAATAAACAAACAAAAAAAGGGTAGTGATAAATGTTATGTTGTAAATAAAAGAGTGGTCTACGTATGGATTAACATTAGGTTAATTATTCTTGAAAGTTCATTGCAATGTCTTATTTAATAACTTCATCTGACTAACTAAAGCAGAATAATCAGTTTAATCATAGCCTTTTACTAATAGTCTTTCTGGTTTATTGATAAGGTATGTGTTTGCTTATTGGGAAGTCATCAAAGAAGTGCTTTTATATTCTTTATATTCTTAAAGAAGTGTTTCCCAAAATGGGATAAATGAAGTACTAATTCCCAGGAATTTTAATAGTTGTGTATGTATGAAAATATTTTTGTGGTCAAAGGAGTTTGAAACAAGTTTCTAGCAACATCAGTCACCCAGAGTTTCCAATACATCAGTGATTTTTTTTTCTGGCAAAAAATGTAGTGTACAATATTTTAAACTTATTTGACCATGGAACTTTCTCTTGTGACAACTTCTCATGAGAGTTGTATTATGCGGACCCCACTTTGAAATGTATTCCATTAGAGCTATCTCTGTTTCTTTTTTAGCACAGCACATTTGCGGCGCTACTGGGTTGCCATAATTATTAGCTCATTTAAAAGAAGTTTTGATCTTTTGCATTGACTTAGAGTAATTCCTTATTAAATTCTCCTTTGTTGTTAGAATTCAGATCTAAGAGAAATAACATTTCATAGAAAAGTGCTATTCTTTCATATTCTGAAGTCTTGTTAATTCTGTTTGCTGGAGTTTGGGTTAGTGGGACTAAATATTCTGATTTTTTTCCCATGCTTGTTTTATTTTTATGGTTCAGTCTTTCTTGATCAACCTGTGCTACTGTTGGGATCTGTTGGGCACTATGTGTTATGTATTCTTTCTCTATCAATAAGAAGAAGAGAGTCCACCTTTCTATCTCTGCCATATCACATGGATAGAACATAAAGAGACATAAAGTGAAGTGAAGTCGCTCAGTCGTGTCTGACTCTTCTCGATCCCATGGACTGCAGCCTACCAGGCTCCTCCGTCCATGGGATTTCCAGGCAAGAGCACTGGAGTGGGTGCCATCGCCTTCTCTGTGAGGATAAAGACTGTGCCTTTTTTCCTGTTTCCCTGGTTCACAATAACAACATCATTCTGGTGTGGAAAGCAGACCAGTTTTGGCAGCCCTGGTGGGAAAGGTGGATCTTGCATTTACCTAGGTTGGGGGCGGGAGGGCCCTCTCTGGAGGGAATGCTAAATGGGTATATATGAGTGAGACAGGAGGCTCTGGGTTCACACACCCCTGTGACAACAGGGCAGGCTGGGCTGGGGGCCCTGCCCTTGAGTTTCTGAAGTTTTGCATAAATGTACAGTGAAAAATGTCACTGATACATACAATTATCAAGGGCAAAAATTACTACCAGTTCCTTGTACATTCTTCTAGAGATACTATATATAATATATCACACATATTTATAGTATTTACACTCAGATACATTTGCACTTATATTAAAGGAGATCAGCCCTGGGTGTTCTTTGGAAGGAACGATGCTAAAGCTAAAACTCCAGTACTTTGGCCACCTCATGCGAAGAGTTGACTCATTAGAAAAGACTGATGCTGGGAGGGATTGGGGGCAGGAGGAGAAGGGGACGACAGAGGATGAGATGGCTGGATGGCATCACTGACTCGATGGACGTGAGTCTGAGTGAACTCCGGGAGTTGGTGATGGACAGGGAGGCCTGGCGTGCTGTGATTCATGGGGTCGCAAAGAGTCGGACACGACTGAGCGACTGAACTGAACTGAACTGAACACATATAAAACTTCCTTTTGTGAACACAATGTAAAAAATGTAATAGCAAACTATTCTACCGCACCACACTTTATTCACTTTGCAATTTATTTTGGGAATCTTTCTATATCAGTTTATAGAGATCTACATAATTAACAAAAAAGAAAAAAGGAATTAAAGCTATTGCAATGTATTCCATTATATATATTGTTAAATTTATCTGTTTATATTCCACTGTATAGATTATTATAGTTTAGTCTCCATTTCATAGACACTTAGGTGATGTTTAAATAATTGTGTAAAACAAAATAACTCCTTAAATATTAGTCTTGTTATGGGGTAAATTTTGCCTTGATGTTATTATATTGATAAATTTGAGGTTTCTATACTAATGTTTTACCATTTAAAAAGACTTTCTACTTGTTATTTGATTTAGTATAAAAAAGTTTGCAGATTTCCAGAATACTGAAATTTGAAAACTCGTGCTGAAAACAGTAGGCTTTTAAAAACCTAACTGGTTTCCTGTATTAAAATTCTTTATCCTTGCCAATATCGTATGTTTTCACATTCATTACGTCATAATACTAGCTACATATTTCCTCTCCAAAATTCTATTTTAAAAGCTTTTAAGCTTTTCCTTTTTGGATTTAAGACCCAGGACTCATCTGCATGGATTATTGTTCTGAAGTGCAGTACCACTGCGTGTTTGGTTGAATTCTTTCTATATAAACAAGTCACGAAAAATATAAATGAGCTTAGATTGGATCAGATACAATGAGGGTCGAAGAGTGATGGTTGATGCAAACAAGTGAAGTGATTAGTATTGTTCCTGCTGCAAGATGAATTATATTATGTCATGCATTAAAACAATGGCTTGTCCTTCAGGATATCAAAGACTTTTTAGCAAACCATATAATGGGAAGTATGCAGTCCTTTATCATTTCAAAAAAAAAAGTGAGCTTATAAATAACAGTTTTGAGAATTATTTTCAAGTTTCACAGACCAGTGTAGTGCCAGCACTGATGAGAATGGACACACCTTGTCTTTGCTAATGGACAGCACAGTGTATTTATTGTCCTTTTTACTCCGCGGTGCTGTTCTGTGATGCCACATAAGCTGTTTTGATCTCTGGGTACTTCAGCTTAAAGTGGACCAGGAGCTCTTCTACCCTTGGGGGTGTTAGTAGGATTCTAATGATTCTGTTTGATCTCCCATGCTAAACGCAAATGAAATAAATCAGTAGAAATACACATAGTGAGTATATCAAAGAGTTATTTCTACTTCTGGGCATAAGGAGTTGCTAAGCAACCTGTGTCAGACTTCATGGTCATCTGTTAGAAAGGACACAAAGTCAATGCTCACTCCAGACACATTAGATCGTAAATGAAAAAAAACTATTTTGTTGGATTCAAGAAAAAGCTCCTTGGATGAACATATAATGGTTTCAGGATATGATGTATCTTTTTGCAGATGTGCTTAGGGGAACAATTAAATAGGTAAAAAAAAATCAACATTCAATCCCAGCAGACAGGAAGGACAAAGAAAATAAATGACATTTTCTTTGAATTATTCTCACTTCCCAGGATCTACCTTCAGAACACCGTGACTATCTATGGGATGTAATAACCTTAACAGTACGTGCCGTGAGCCTTCCAACAGCAGGGGAGTCTGCAGTGTACCTTTGGAATGTGGAATTTTATTGATAATAAGAAAATTACTTATAATCTTCTTTTACATCTTTCTTCAATACGACATTTTACGATATGAACTTTGTAACGTAGAAAAGAGCTTTGTCAAAGCAGAGAGGCATGGGATAGGTTTTGGGCTAAGTGTAATAAAGCTATCCAAGGCACAGAGTGTGGAAAAATTATGATATTCACTTTGCAGAAATTATATGTTCAGTATCTAAAAATCGCTGATGATTTTTCTTCAGTATTTTGTGTAGATAAATATTTTTCTTCTGATATGAGATTATTGTTTGGCCCATCACAGCATTTCATTATGTGCTATTTTTTCTTTTTTTAATCGGAATGCCTCTATAGTACCATTTACTGGCAACTTGACCTTAGAAAGTTTTTTTAAACTCATTTCAGCCTCCAATTTTCTTGACTGTAAAACAGAGCTATAAATAATCCTCTCATAGAATTGTGATAATTTTATGAATTAATAGTTATATAAAATACCTAGTGGATAGTATGTTTTAAGTTGCATGCATGTGTGCTCAGTTGCTTCAGTCATGTCTGACTCTTTGTGACCCCATGGACTGGAGCCCACCAGGCTTCTCTGTCTACAGGACTCTCCAGGCAAGAATACTGGAGTGAGTTGCCATGCTCTTCTCCAGGGGTCTTCCTGAGCCAGGAATTGTACCTGCAGCTCCTGTGTCTCCTGTATTGCAAGCAGATTCTTTACCCACTGAGCCACCTAGGAAGCCGATAATTATTATTATTTATGGCATAGACTATTAGAACAAAGTATTCTAAGTAGGATTATTGCATTTTGTCTATAAGGGCACAATGATTTTTAAATGGGAAAGTACATTAACTCATGTTTTTTGTGAAGTTTTTTTTTTAATTAAACACATTTAACTGAAACTGAAATAGTCATTACACTGAAGTTAAAAAAAAATATTGTTCATTTGCTAAGTCATGTCTGACTGTTTGTGACCCCGTGGACTGCAGCTCGCCAGGTTCCTCTAACCTCCACTGTCTCCCGCAGTTTGCCCAAATTCATGTACATTGAGTCGGTGATGCTATGTAACCATCTCATCCTCTGCTGCCCCCTTACTCTTTTGCCTTCAATCTTTCTTAGCATCAGAGTCTTTTCTAAGTCAGTTCTTCACATCAGGTGACCAAAGTATTGGAGCTTCAGCTTTATCATCAGTCCTTCCAACGAATATTCAGGGTTACTTTCCTTTATTTTTTATTCTATTTTTTTAACTTTAAACATTTTTTGTATTGGGAGTATAAGCCAATTAATAATGTTGTGAAGGGACTCAGCTGTACATATGCATGTATCCATTCTCCCCCAAACCTCCCTGCCATCCAGGTTGGCACATAACATTGAGCAGTATTCCAATAAGTCTATGTTGGTTATCCATTTTAAATATAGCAAGGTGTACATGACCTTCCAAAAATCCCTAACTTTCCCCTTTT
Source organism: Bos indicus x Bos taurus (assembly GCF_003369695.1). Lineage (NCBI taxonomy): Eukaryota > Metazoa > Chordata > Mammalia > Artiodactyla > Bovidae > Bos > Bos indicus x Bos taurus. Next base: position 100,731,164 of record NC_040079.1, read on the forward strand.
CCCTGCATCTCTAAGTTTGTTCTCTGAGTCTCTTTCTGTTATGTAGGTAAGTTCCTTTGTATCAATTTTTTATTTTTTTTTAAGATTCCACTTATGAGGAATGTGATATATTTCTCCTTCTGTTTGACTTACTTCACTCAGTATGACACTCTCTATGTCAATATGTATTGCAGCAAATGGCATTATTTTAATCTTTTTAATGGTTGAATAATATTCCACTGTATATATGTACCACATCTTTATCTATTCCTTTGTCAATGGACATTTAAGTTGCTTCTATGTCTTGGCCATTGTAAACAGTGCTGCAATAAAAGTGGGTTGCATGTATCATTTTGGATCATGTTTTTCTCAGGGTATGATTGCCTTTAGGATTGACTGGTTTGATCTTCCTTTGCAGTCCAAGGGACTCTCAAGAGTCTTCTCCAGCACCACAGTTCAAAAGCATCAGTTCTTTGGTGCTCAGGCTTCTTTATGGTCCAACTCTCACACCTATACATGACTGCTGGAAAAACCATAGGTTTGACTAGATAGACCTTTGCTGGCAAAGTAATGTCTCTGATTTTTAATATGCTGTCTTGGTTGGTCATAGCTTTTCTTCCAAGGAGCAAGCATCTTTTAATTTCATGGCTGCAGTCACCATCTGCAGTGATTTTGGAGCCCAAGGAAATAAAGTCTGTCACTGTTTCCATTGTTTCCCCATCTATTTGCCATGAAGTGATGGGACCAGATTCCATGATCTTAGTTTTTTGAATGTTGAGTTTTAAGCCAACTTTTTCACTCTCCACTTTCATCAAGAGGCTCTTTAGTTCCTCCTCACTTTCTGCCATTAGAGTGGTATCATCTGCATATCTGATGTTGTTGACATTGATCCCCGCAATCTTGATTCCAGCTTGTGAGTCATCCAGCCTGGTATTTCACATGATGTACTCTTCGTGTGTGCTCAGCTGCTCAGTTGTATCTGACTCTTTGCGACCCCATGGACTGACAGGTTCCTCTGTTCATGGGATTTTCCAGGCAAGAATACTGGAGAGGTTTGCCATTTCCTCCTCCTGGGGACTTTCCTGACCCAGGTGTTGAACCTGAATCTCCTGCATCTTCTGCATTGGCAGGTGGATTCTCTATTACTGAGCCACTTTGGAAGCCCTGAGGTACTCTGCATATAAGTTAAATAAACAGGGTGACAATAAACAGCCTTGATGGACTCCTTTCCCTATTTCAACCAGTTAGTTGTTCCATGTCTGGTTTGAACTGTTTACCTGCATACAGGTTTCTCAGGAGACAGGGAAGGTGGTCTGTTACTCCCATATTGTCAGGAATTTCCCACATTTTTTTTTTGTGATCCACACAGTCAAAGGCTTTAGCGTAGTCAGTGAAGCAGAAGTATGTTTTTCTGGAACTCCCTTGCTTTCTCCATGATCCAATGAATGTGGGTAATTTGGTCTCTGGTTCCGCTGCCTCTTTGAAACCCAGATTGTACATCTGGAAGTTCTTGGTTCACATACTACTGAAACCAGTTTGAAGGATTTTAAGTTTAACCTTGCTGGGATGGAAATGAACACAGTTGTACAGTAGTTTGAACATTCTTTGGCTTTGCTCTTTTTTGGGACTGGAATGAAAGCTAATCTTTTCCAGTCCTGTGGTCAGTGCTGAGTTTTCCAAATTTGCTGACTTATTGAGTACAGCACTTTCACAGCATCATCTTTTAGGATTTGAAAGAGCTTAGCTGGAATTCTATCACCTCCACTACCATTGTTTATAGTAATACTTCCTAAGATCCAATTGACTTCACACTCCTGGATGTCTGGCTGTAGGTGAGTGACCACACTATCGTGGTTATCTGGGTCGTTAATACCTTTTTTGTACAGTTCTTCTGTGTATTCTTGCCACCTCTTAATCTCTTCTGCTTCTTTTAGGTCTTTACCATTTCTGTCCCTTATTGTGTCCATCCTTGCATGAAATGTTCCTTTGATATCTTCAATTTTCTTGAAGAGATCTCTAGTCTTTCCCATTCTATTGTTTTATTTTATTTCTTTGCACTGTTAATTTAAGAAGGCTTTCTTATCTCTCCTTGCTGTTCTCTGGGAACTCTGCATTCAGTTGGAAATATCTTTCTCTTTCTCCTTTGCCTTTTGCTTCTCTTCTTTCCTCAGCTATTTATAAGGCCTCTGCAGACAACCACTTTGCCTTCTTGCATTTCTTTTTCTTTGGGATGGTTGTGATCACTGCCTCTTGTACAATGTTATGAAGCACTGTCCATAGTTCTTCAGGTACTTTGTCTACCAGATCTAATCCCTTGAATCTATTTGTCACCTCTACTGTATAATTATAAGGGATTTGATTTAGTTCATACCTGAATGGCCTAGTATTTTCCCAACTTTCTTCAAGTCAAGCCTGAATTTTCCAATATGAATCTTGTAGTCTGAGCCACAGTCAGCTCCAGGTTTTGCTTTTACTGTCTGTATAGAGTTTCTCCATCTTTGGCTGCAAAGAATATAATCAGTCTTACTTCAGTACTGACCATTGGGTGATGTTCATGTGAGAAGTCATCTCTTGTGTTGTTGGAAAAGGGTGTTTGCTATGACCAGCATAAAAAGAAAAATTATGTCTATCTTTGAAGTGTAGTTCACAGCACATTTTCTTTTTGGTTCTGCAATAAGTATAAAGTATCTAAATTTTGTGAGTAAATGAATATTTCTTTCTATAACAAATTATAATATCTTTAGCACACAGACAATACAAAAAAAACTAGTACCCATAGTTCCAAACTCTCTTACAGGTTCATAGAGTCTCCTTGGAGGCATAGACCAGCACTTTACTTTTGGAGAAGAATTTTTGTGTTGAATTTTGTGTCTGTTAAAAAATCTGTTAACATTTTTTACAATGATGAGTTCAGTGTAACTAAGAAGTCAGTTAGGAAGAGAGAGAGAAGATCCAGAATCCATCTTTAGGGAGTCACAGCTCATCTTTTTTAGGACTAGCTGGGCCTTGGTATTCTCTCTGTTGCAGTGGAACATTTGTTGGTTTATTCAATGACTGTTTTTTTGCATGCCTACTATGTGTGCTAGGCACTGTGTGAGAGATGCTGTGCATATAGTGGTGGACAAATTCTAAGTGAAGCCTGCCCTGTTGGAGCAGTGGGAAAAACAGTAAAGTACTAAGTGCCTTGAAGGAAATGAACAGGGTGAGGGATAAATAATAGTGCTGCTGGGCTGGTTGAATGAGTTGCGACTAAATAAGGGAGGGTGGCTGGGAAAGATCTCTGAGCAGTTGGCATTTAGACTGAAACCACTCAGAGCAAGGTTGACCCCCTGGACCTCAGCGTTCAGCGTGAGTAGTTCTACCACAGCTGATGTACCCGTCAATGACTGACCTTTCTTTGTCTTCAGGACTCTTGAGTTCGAATGAAATAGCATGGTTTCCCTCTCCTTTTCCTTATGGAAGTCTTCCACTTTTATCTTTGTTTTTGGAGACAGCTGTTTCATTTTACTGATAGATGCTATGTCATCCTTAAGCAAGCCAGCACTTCTTTCATTTTATGAGGCTTGTTTTCTTCCACACATTTTCATTTCAACCCGTGTCTTTTCATATAAATTATGAGCTTTAAAAAAATAAACTAAACTAAACTGTTGGTAGAGATCAGGGAGGAGCTGTAATCAACGTGTTAGAGTGGGGTGTTCCATTTTTCCATATTTTGATTACCAGTTTCTCATAAACAATTGAGCGTGGCTTAAAAAGAGATTTAGAAGGTCATTTATGTGTTACTAATCTACATTTTCATAGAATTTTAAGTCTTTCAAATTGTTGTGTTATATATATTTAGAAACAAGACTCTGGTTTAACAGCAATAGCAAAAGCATCCTCGCATTGTCAGGAGTGGTGTTTTCAATTTGGTTAGCTTTCAAAACACCCATGAGTTATAACATTAGGAGCATATTAATCTGTACAATTTGAACATTAATAGATTAGCATTCACATTTATACATTTATATGATTAAAGCTTAAAGAGCACAATTTCTATTTTAATACAAATCAGTGTCTACATGTCTGTTTGGATGATTGGGAGTTCTTCGAATTTATAATTAGCATCTAACAACTGCTAAACAGGTATTATAAGAAAGAAAGTCAAACAATATGAAACATGAAACAGAATGCCACATTGTAATAACATCGGTAACCCAAGTTTTATCTGCTTTGTGTTAAATGCACTATGCTGCCGCTGCTGCTGCTAAGTTGCTTCAGTTGTGTCTAACTTTGTGACCCCCATGAATTGTATAGTCTGCCAGGCACCTCTGTCCATGGGGATTGTCCAGGCAAGGATACTTGAGTGGATTGCCTTGCCCTCCTCCAGGGGATCTTCCCAACCTAGCGATTGAACCCAGGTCTGCCCTATTGCAAGCGGATTCTTTACTATCTGAGCCACCAGAGAAGCCCAGGAATATTGGAGTGGGTAGCCTATCCCTTCTCCAGAGGAACTCCCCAACCCAGGAATCAAACCATCGTCTCCTGCATTGCAGGCAGATTCTTTACCAGCTGAGCTAAAGGATACACATGTGAATCAGTTATGTAGATAAAAGAACTGATTAGAATTTATTTTTCTCTAAGGCTTTTTAACATTTAATTATTCTACTAATTCATTTTTGGCTGTGCTGGGTCTTCATTGCTGTGTGCTGGTTTCCTCTCGTCGTGGCGAGTGGGGGCTACTCTAGCTGTGAGGCATGGGCTTCTCATTGTCATGGCTTCTTTTGTTGTGCAGCACGGGGCTCTATGCCGCGGGCTTCATTAGTGGCAGCCCACGGGCTGAATAGTTGTGGCTCCTTGGCTCTAAAGTATGGCTCAGTAGCTGTGGTGCACAGGCTTAGTTGCTCCAAAGCAGGTGGGATCTTCCCAGACCAGGGCTCGAACCCATATCCCATTGGTAGGCAGATTTTTAACCACTGGATCACCAAGGAAGTCCCTCCCAAAGGATTTTTTTTATTGCTTACCTTTAATTAAACAATAATGGAAAACTAAACTGTAGTACAGTAAAATTTTCTATTTGTGGGGATAAGAAATAAGCCTAATTATAAAACATAAAGAAAGGAACTCAGTTATATTGAAGAATGAGAAAATCATATTTCAGTTCAGACTATATATACATTTTTATAAGTGATTTTTCAGACTGTATATTTTTATAAATCATACATATATGTTATCGTCATAAAGCCATATATCATTATATCATTTTTCATATATACCATACACCATTTTTCAGACTCTAACTCCATATAGACATACACACACACACACAGAAGTCGCTCAGTCGTGTCCGACTCTTTGCGACCCCATGGGTTGTAGCCCACCAGGCTCCTCAGTCCATGGGATTTTCCAGGCATGAATACTGGAGTGGGTTGCCGTTTGCTTCTCCAGTATAGACATACAGACATACCCATAAATACATTGACACTGACACTTGGGTACAAACATGAAAAGAATTTCATTTAATTTACAGGACAGTGTTTTGAGGTTTTTAAACACTTAGGAAAATTTTCTGTGGCTCAACTGGCATTTTGGCTATGGTTATTAAGACTTGGAGTTACAGCAATAAATTTAATTCAATCTTATTAAAGTGCTAGTTTATCTTTAACTGACTAATAGGATCACGAAATACTGATGTGTCCAACTTGACCTTCTTAATGATCCGAATCAATTATTCCAGCAATATATCTTTGTAGTTACTTCATTAATGGCCTTGCTAAGGTACCCCCAGTTTCTGAGAATAGACCCTGCTTTACCTAAACGACTCACTATGCCATCGCTTAATAAATTAGTTTAAAAAAATTCTGCTCTCCTTTAAAGAATATTCAGACTGAAGACAAAGCTGCTTTTATTGTGACTTGACTGCCATTCCTGCTTAACGTACATTAGTTCTGTTAAATGTAACACATTGAGTGAATACATGGGGAAGGATATGGCCTAGATAACTGCTGTCTTTTCATCCTAAGTTTTCTGAGTCTCAACTTCGGAGCCCTGGTTTGTAAAATGAGGCTCTAAGTCCAAAGTAGAGGAAATGTAAAGAATATTTGCTTCTCCCCTCCTACTGTCCTCACTTTCAAACTAATTTAAAAAATTGCCAGATTACTATTATATATTTATCATATATCCTCCTCCTTGAAGTCAAATAAGGAGTTAACAGGGCATAATTAATCAATTATTTTATTTAAATATTTATTTCCTAATGTGCATTTCTATGTCTTCCCTTTCAGCTTGAAGAGGAAGTATTTATATGTATACTTTGCTTGTGCATAATTTTCTATCCTTCTTTTCACGTGCATCTTCCCCCCTCTTATGGCAGTTGTCGGCGGCTGTAGTCCAGACACCTTGAGTTGAACATCACTTGAGAGGGTTCTTGGGTAACTGAGAATTTAATCCCTTTTCACACCCTTTTTACTAGCAAGAGAACCAATAAGGTTAGAAGGAATGATCAGAGAGTTTTGCTTTACTGCAGCTGCCACTTAGATTCATGGAGGTCTGAGTAATAAGCATTGTTGAAAAAAATGGTTTTGATCACTTTAGATATTTTTAAAAAATCTTGACAAAAAGAATAGGGAGGGAAGATGGAAGTATGTCTGATTAACAAATTTAAGGTAATATACTACTAACTCTGTTATTCTGTATTCTTCCAGAGGTTCTTTATAGATGCAAATGTAAATATCTTTTAATTTTCTTCCTTCAAAGAAATCATGATATAAGATTATTCTGTGTTTTATGTTTTAAAAATTTTACGTGTGTTAAAAAAAAACCAGGCATATATTTGCATACTAGACTTATTTTTGATTGCTAACAGAATGATGGTTCAAAATGCAAAAATAAAGACAAAAAAAACCAAACTTAATCTTTATTTTTTGTGTACAAATGTATATTTATAAGGATTTCCCAAGTGGCTCAGTGATAAAGGACACACTTGCCAATGCAGCAGACACAGGAGACAGGGTTTGGATCTGTGAGTCTGGAAGATCCTCTGGAGAAGGAAACGGCAGCCCACTCCAGTATTCTTGCCTGGAAAATTCCATGGACAGAGGGGCCTGGTGGGCTACAGTCCATAGGGTCACAAAGAGGCAGACCCAACTGAGCATGTATGCATGCAAGGCATGGAATTATAAACATGTAATTTTTAAGTGCTTAGTGATTTGGTAGGCATCATTAACAGCTATGAACTTTCACTTTTCTCTGAAAGACAGTTATTATCTAATTCTGGAAATAAGGTACACATGCCTTTGAAAAGCTAATCCTTATGTCAATGTATTGTAGTTTTTGTATATATCTAGGAGACATTATGTCCGTGGAACTCATTCTTGTCATTTGATACCAAAACTTCTTTTCATAGAAAAATTGCTTTTTTATTTGTGTAATGAAGAGTTTAAGAATTCAAAAAAACTGCAGAAAAGAAAGTGATAAATATTACCTCCGGTCTCACTACCCCCAACAAACAATGTTAAGTGAACATTATTCCATAATTTTTCTATGTATGTATGTAAATAGAGGCTAGAAAGAAAGCTTTGAAAAATATTTTTCATGAAACAGGATCATGTTGTGATATCTTAAGAATGAAATGCATTGTTTTATTTGAATTTAGAGGTAGCAAATTAGAAGGACTGATGCTGAAGCCCCAATACTTTGGCCACCTGATGCAAAGAGCTGACTCATTGGAAAAGACCCCTGGGAAAGATTGAAGGCAGGAGGTGAAGAGGATGACAGAAGATGAGATGGGTGGTTGGCATCACTAACTCAATGGACATGAGTTTGAGCAAACTCCAGGAGATAGGTAAGGTAAGGAGAAGGACAGGTAAGCCTGGCATGTTGCAATCCACAGAGTGGCAAAGAGTTGGACACAACTTAGTGACTGAACAACAACAAGAGGTAGCAAATGAAAATAAGATGGAGTGAAAGAAGTTGCTAACTGCACATTGTTAACATGTGGAGTTGAGGCCACTGGCCAATGAACTCACAAGTATAGGCAGTGTGCTCCACGATGGGCAAGTTTTTCGAAAACACCACAAGGGTTTCTGGCCCAATGAGTGGAATTTAATAGTAATACTTGCTACAGAAGTATTATTTTAAGATTGAGTTGATGTATCCTGCTGTAAGATCCTAAAAAGGGAACTCACTCAGTGGGTCTGATGTAGAGGATGCTATGCCGAGAAGTTCTGTTTGTGCGTGGCACCATCTTCCAAGAACACCCATGGGAGGTCATGCCTGATTTCCACTCCAGATCCTGAAGAGACTGAAATGGAAGAGCAGGCTGCAGCTGAGAAGGCTGTAACCAAGGAGGAACTTCAGGCGGAATGGACTGCTCCAGCTCCAGAGTTCACTGCTACTCAACCTGAGGTGGTGGGCTGGTCCAAAGGAGTGCAGCTGCCTTCTCTGCCTATTCAGCAGCTCCCCATTGAAGACTGGAGTACTTAGCCTTCCACTGAAGACTGCTCTGCAGTTCCCACTGCTTAGGCCACTGAATGGGTAGGAACGACCACTGAGTGGTCTTTAGCTGTTCTTCCACACACTCTTAAAATGGAAATTTGGTTAACAGAAAATAAACCATTTCTAAAAAAAAAAAAAATTTGCTAAAACTCAAATGTTTTGAGTCATTACTTCTTAAAGGATCCTTTTAAGATTAAATAAAAAGATGAAGAAAATCATTAAGAATTTGGAGCCTTTTTAAAACCACATCTTCAATTCAAGAGGGTGTTGATTGACTTCTTTTTGATGATGGGGAATTAGTACTCTCATGTTTTCTTTTATAATATTTTTCTTTAATCTACTGGTATATGTCAGTAACATTATTTTCATACTGTCCAGGTTTCTGGCATTTACATTCTATTCTATAAGCATAATCTATATGCTTTTATTTATATTCTACTTAAATGGAGACACAGCTCATCACTTGTTTTTACACTGTTTTACCAACCCTGAGTTTGTTATTTTCATTCATTCTATAAAAGTAGCTTTACATTTTGATATATTTTACAAAGCAGTTTCTGAACTGCTCATGAGTTTTGTGGTCCATAGATTCTTTTGTGCTTTAGAATGACAGACTGTTGATTTTATACTTGACTAATATCATGGCTCAGAGAAGGCAATGGCACCCCACTTCGGTACTCTTGTCTGGAAAATCCCATGGATGGAGGAGCCTGGAGGGCTGCAGTCCATGGGGTCGCTGAGGGTCGGACACGACTGAGCAACTTCACTTTCACTTTTCACTTTCATGCATTGGAGAAGGAAATGGCAACCCACTCCAGTGTTCTTGCCTGGAGAATCCCAGGGACGGGGAAGCCTGGTGGGCTGCCGTCTATGGGGTCACACAGAGTCGGACACGACTGATGTGACTTAGCAATAGCAATATCATGGCTACATGTTGTAATAGAATTCTGTACATATTGTTCTTGTGCTTATGGCATGAAATATTGTGTTGAAATCCAAGGCCAGCCTGACTGAAGTTCAATAACTTAACTAGGATTTTCCTGAAATCTGATACGCTTTTTTGATTTGAAGTTTAATTCTTTTCTCCCCATGGAAATTTATTTATTAAGCCTTCTACTTAAAGGACATCAGTTAACTTTATTTTGAATCATCCTTATTTCTCCTTCATATTATTTGCTTTACTTTTATCTTTTTAATATGTTTGCATTTTAAAATCTGTTATTACTATGATTTTATCAGGTTTTTTTCTCTGCTGCTACTGCTGAAGTCGCTTCAGTCATGTCCGACTCTGTGCAACCCCATAGACGGCAGCCCACCAGGCTCCCCGTCCCTGGGATTCTCCAGGCAAGAACACTGGAGTGGGTTGCCATTTCCTTCTCCAATGCATGAAAGTGAAAAGTGAAAGTGAAGTCGCTCAGTCGTGTCCGACTCTTAGTGACGCCATGGACTGCAGCCCACCAGGCTCCTCCATCCATGGGATTTTCCAGGCAAGAGTACTGGAGTGGGGTGCCATTGCCTTCTCCACTTGCCACTGCCAGGCACTGTTAATTCTAAGTGCTTTAAATAAAATAACCCATTCAACTTTCTTGGGTTAAGTACTATTATCTCTCATTTTATAGATGAAGTCTCTGCAGTATAGAGTGGTGAAGAAACTTGTCAAGGGTCAAACAGCTAGTGAGTGTTGGAACCAGGATTTAATTCCAGGCAGCCTGACTCTAGAGTAATGAGTTCTCAGGTACCACCCTCCTCCTTCCTGTGGTCATGGGTGTGTCTTAGGTGACAGTTACCTGGGACAACAGAGCCAAGACAGAATGAACATAAGGAGCCAGGGTCCTTTTAACAGCTCCGTGGTGGTTTAGTCATCAAGCCTTATCTGACTCTTGTGACCCCATGGACTATAGCCCACCAGGCTCCTCTTTCCATGGGATTTTCCAGGCAAGAGTACTGGAGTCGGCTGTCCTTTCCTTTTTTCTCTAGACTAATAATTGAATTGTTAGCTATATATATCCTGTTACTTATAGTTTCTAATAGCTATTAAACTTTATTAAGCTGCTTTGATTCTCAATTTTTTTCCATAGACTCGTGACCTCTGTCTCTTCCTTTCTCTCTCCTTCACACTATTTCTCTCTTAACTGATTTTATGTGTTAACATAGCTAGGCTATGGTACGCAGTTGTTTTGTCAAACACAAATCTAGATGTTGACCTGAAGGTATTTTTTTAGGCATAATTAACATTTAAATCAGTGGACTTAGAGTAAAGTATATAACCCTCAAGAATGTGGGTAGGACTCATCTAATCAGTTGAAGTCTTTAGGAGAAAAGAGCAAGTTCACCAGAAGAAGAAATGACTTTATATCCAGGCTGCCTTGAAACGCTTTTCCTGGCAACACAATAAAGCTGTCCTTGTCTACTTCACCCAAAATTGTCTCCAGGATCTGATTCGGCACCGGTGTACAGAGAGGCCGAGCTTTCGGTAGCATTGTCACAAATTGCAGAATTCTGCCACCTCCCCCACTTTTTAAAGTCTGGGAATATTGCATTGTTTGTAGATAGCACATTTTCTTTGTTCATTCATCTATTGATAAACGTTTAGTTTTTTTTTCTACATCTTGGCTGTTATGAATAGTTCAGTGAACATGAGTGTGTAGATATCTCTTTGAGATCCTGATTTCAATTCTGTTGGGTGAATACATAGAAGTGGTGTTACTGAATTAAATGGTAGTTCTAGTTTCAGTTGTTTGAATTGAATCTCCATGCTCCTGTCTACAGTGGCTGTGCCAGTTTGCATTCCCACCATCAGGGTGCAAAGGTTTCAATTTCTCCTGCATCCTTGCTAACACTCATTGTCCATTTTTGAGCAAAACATATTGTGGTTTTGATTTGCATTTCCTTGATGATAGTAATATTGAGCATCTTTTCACATAACTGTTGGCCATTTTAGAAATCAATAGCAGAAGGAAAAGTGGAAAATTCACAAATATATGAAAATTAAACAGCACACTCTTGAACAACCAGTGGGTCAAAGAAGACATCAAAAGGGGGAAAAAAAACCCTCAAGACAAATAAAAATGGAAGGATAACATACCAAAACATGTACTGCAGCAAAAGCATTAATGAGGAACGTGTATAGCAATAAACACCTACAATAAAAAAGAAAAAAATCTCAATTTAACTGTGTACCTCAAGGAACTAGAAAAAGAACAAACCTAGTTAGCAGAAATAAAACAGAGTGGAAAAACATTAAAAATCAACAAAGCCAAGAGTTGTTTTTTTGAAAAGATAACCAAACCTGAAAAACCTGTAGCCAAATTTACTAAGAAGGAAACAAAGAAAATTCAAATAAACAAAAGCAGAGTTGACTCACTTTGATTCCATGAGAGGCAGTGATTTTATTCAACAAATTATAATCAATGGCTGTGTATTCCTTTTATCTTAATTTATTTTTTATTGAAGCATATAACTGACTTATAATGTATTGATTTCTGCTATACGGTTAAGTGATTATTATATACATATATACATTCTTTTTTATATTATTTTCATACTGCGTATGTGCTGTACAATAGGATTTTGTTTCTTGTTCAGTTTGCATCTACTAATCCAGACCCTCAGTCCATTCCTTCCCCGTTTTTCCTTCCCCTTGGCGACCTCGTCTGTTCTCTGTATCTGAGTCTACTCCCCATCAGAATATCACTCAGTTTATTTTCCCCAGATTTGGAGGTATTCAGAGACAACTTACAGTTTGGCTTTTGAGGGATAAGACTAAGTCCTTCACTATAAAATACCTGCCACTCTGCTCCAGATCCTCATCTTTTTTCCCCCTCTAGGCTGCTGTTTTTTGAGGTTCATGGCATTAGATTGACTAGTTGCTGCTCCTGAATTTTTCCTGGGTTTTGCTATTTTTATTTCACTGAATTGAATGTTGGGAAAGGAAATTCTGTGCATCAGTTTTATTACACCATCTTAGCTCAGAAGTCCCCAATGATTTTTATTAACCGCAAAAATATTTCTATTCATTGTGCAGATATGGAAATTTGTAAATAGAAGATTAGGTGGGATGTATTACCATGTGAACAAGTACTTAATTACATTAGAGATGCAAATGTTTTTTGAGATTATACTTTGGTAAACAAGATGATCTTGTTATAATGGAGGATTTGTGGTAACTGCAATGTAAAGGAGCGTCAGAGGAAAAATTAGCAAAACTGAGTATGCGAACTATTTATTGCCCGTGTGAGTAGTATGCATAAAATCCAATGAATACCAAAGACCGTGTGCAAAATCACAACACAGTGCATTCTATTACACAGTCTCATTCTCTTCTTTTAAATATCTAGATTGCTTTTCATTTCTTGTAAGTGAACTGAAGAAATGTGTCTCAGACTGACACACTTCTGAATGTTTTAAATCTCTAACGATCAAAAACACACTTGGCAGAGAACTAATTTCACACCTCAGGCATTAAAATCCAGAGTCTGTATTCATTGTTTATTTTACATAATGTAAAACAGCATGAAGCATGATATATTACACAATGGGTGAATGGGAATTTTAGAAAGTAGGGCATCATTTTACATTTACACCTGGTAGATGACATTTTATATATTAGAAAATGTCCTGATATATCAAACAAAATATTTTTTTTTTCAATCAACTGAATTTTTTGTTACTGTATACATTAAAGAATAAAAGATTTCTATTATTTGGTTATATTTTCTTAGAATATAATGGTAATTTTATGAGTTACTGTGACATCAGTGTTAATACCCAATAGACCAGGCTTTGTTTTGTAGTTTTATTGATAGATTTGCTTATTTTTCAGCTGCGCAGGGTCTTGTTGATGTGTGGGCTTTTCTCTAGCTGCAGTGAGAGGAGGCTACTCTCTAGCTGTGGTGCCCAGGCTTTTCGTTGCTGTGGCTTCTCTTGCTGCTAAGCACCAGCTCTAGGGCATGCAGGGCTTCAGTAGCTGTGGTTCTTGGACTCTAGAGCACAGGCTTGATAGTTGTAGCTCATGAGCTTAATTATTGCCCGGCAAGTGGGATCTTCTCAAACCAGGGGACTGAACCAGCGTCTCCTGCACTGGCAGGCAGATTCTTTTCTACCAAGGGATTCGTTACTACTCAGGAAGCCTAGACTTTGTCTTAAATATGGAATATCCAAAAGTTAGAGAACACCATAAAATCTAGATTAATTAAATTATAATATACTTAGCAATAAGTAGCTGGGCCAACTAAAAATAAGCCTTTAGGAATACAGTGATTCATTTTTTATTGTAAAACTTTTGAATCATTAGTGAGTATGTTAATTGCTGTTTGGTTGCTGGAGTCAAAAAGCTGGTATGGGTGTAATTTCTGTAATTTGTAAGTGTTTAAATTATTTCAGGTACAGTTACTTGTAAGGGCGACTTAGCATGCACACACAGGTAGTACCACCAGTTGTCAAAGGGACTCCTGGGTTTCAGTGGTACCAAAACAGAGGCCAGAGGTGACTACTGTTCCCAGTGGCTTTTGATGGTTCAGGCAGAGATGGAGATGTTTCAGGGGTGGCAGCGGTCCGTAGCATTTTAGCAGTCAGTGTGTTCTGGATTCTGGTAATCTCCTCTCCTCCTTTCTGTTATTTGAGCCCAAGGGGTTGTAGCAGCTTTTGTCGTTCTCATTCTCTGGTTTTCCTCACTTGAAACTTTTTGATCCTTCAGTCCTTTGATCATTGTCTGTAAGGGTTCCTTGTAGTAAATACTCTCTGTTTGAACTATTTAGCACAATTTCTGTTTTCCTAATGAGACTTTACTGATTCTGTACTGTCAGTAATCTTCCTGGAATCACCCCAAACTATTCTAAACTGGGGACCCTTTTTAGCCTGGTGTGGGCACTCTCATTCCATCTGCATGGCTGTGGATCTGTCCTGGACTCAAGTCACCAGGGGCAGAGGTGCTCTGTGACTTTGTGCATGAGTGTGATGGTGAATATCATTTCCTGACAGGTACTGGCATTCCCTAGGGTTTGAATTTTTTTTAATACCTCTTATTCTTAAAAGAAAAACAGACTTATTCTGAACGTGGTGGTTTAGTTGCTAAGTTGTGTCTGATTCTCGCAATCCCATGGACTGTAGCCTGCCAGGCTCCTCTGATTCTCCAGGCAAGAATACTGGAGTGGGTTGCCATTTCCTTCTCCAGGGGATATTCCTGACCTAGGAATTGAACCCCAGTCTCCTGCATTGCAGGCAGATTCTTTACTGACTGAGCTATGAGAGAAGCCCAAAATGCAGTTCTGAATGGAACAGCAGTTTTCCATAGAAAATTCTAAGGAGTTAGTAGCTTCTCATTAGGTGTTTGAATGAATGAATGAATAGCTTGCTCTATGAGTGTGCATATGAGTGTGTGTGTGTGTGTGTGTGTAGTATTTTGGGGAGCTGAAAGCTATACTGTAGGCTTTTGGCCTTTGGATCTTGCCTACTATTATACTTGATCCCTCAGTTTCTTTTGTTATATTGTCAGTTTTTACTTTTTACTGAATATGTGAACTAGTTTCTAGTTCACATTTTACTTTGTATTTCCTGTTTACCTCTCTTAATTTTTTTCTAACTTTCTTACTTTTTGTAAGAATGGTAAAGTTTAATTTATTCCTTTCAGTTTTTTAAATCCCTGGGCTGGTTTGTAAACTATAAATAGCATTTTCAGTCTTTCCATATCTATTGCTTAGAGTGAATAGAGCTCTAGTATTTTTAGTTATACAGTGAAATTTGCTAATATCTTTTTGAAGATCTCTAGATTTTTAGTTTCTAAAAATATCATACTTTAAAAAGCTTCTTGTTATGAAACATTTCAAACATATATGTTTTTGAAACCAGTATAATGAATTCTCCTGTGACAGGCATAACTTTAACAGTGATTGCAATGATAAAAAAAAGTGGCCAATCTCTTTCACCTATTAATATTCCTCAGTTTACATCATTTCTTAAATAATCATTTCAGTATTTGTTTCTAAATGATATTCTTAAAATGTAATCACGATGCCATGATCTCTCCTAAAAATTTACCTAATGTCATTAAATATCCAGTCAGTGTTTAAATATTCCTGATGGTCTCATAATTTTATTTTTGTTTAAATAGGACTCTAAATAGGGTTCACAATAGCAAGCAGTTGCAAATATTCATCTGAAATCTAGTTTAATTTGTATTTCTACCCCTTTCTCTTTTTAATTTTCCAATTGCAATTTATTCTGCACATTTTCTTACAATATGGATTTTGCCAATTGCATCCCATGGTTTTCTTTAATAGGTTTCTCTTTCTCCCTCACTTTTGATAAATAAGTAATTAGATTTAAAGTCTTGACCAAATTCAGTTTGATTTTTTTTTCTTTTTTGCAAGAAAATTTCAAAGGAAATTCATAGAGGGCACAGGATATCTGCTTGTTTCTCTTTTGTTGATGTTAGCAATGGAATTGGTGATCACTGCTTGAATATGTTGTTTTATTGGGAACTGAAAAATGATGTTTTAATCTCCTTTAATAATTTATTACCTGAAATATTTCTGTAAATAGAAACTTTCCCTAATCAACTATTTAATTACCCTCAAATATCCTGAATTCATGCAATAAAGTCAGGATATATATGTTTTTAAATAATGACCTGATTCCCTAGTATTTTCTAACGTGTGCAATAATTTTTTAAAAGTATCATTATGTATTCATGAATTTCAGCATTTTGATTTTTCAGTACATTGCAGTTATTATTCTTGTTGATTCTCAGATTGTCCATATTTTGGCTAGAAAAAACATTCTTAGTTCTTGAATCCTTTTTATCTGTCCTCAGTACTCTTTGATAGGTTTTTGGTTTCTGGTTTGACAAAATCTTTTATAGAATCATCTTGTATACTCCCCGCCCCATTTTAGAATCCTCTCTTTGTCCAAGGAGTAGTAGTTCTTTAGTGGAAAATGATACTTAGAAGTACAAACTGTGTATTAAGTATGCTATTGCCTTTTTAGTGAACAGAGCTAAGAAATGTGTGTGTTAAAGATAAAATATATTATGATTTCATATTGATAATTTCAATTCAATTGAAGAACAGAGAGATTTCACTTAACCTTTTAAATCTTACATTTGCCTCTCTTTGTATTCTACTAAAAATTCCTATTTTCACCAATACCAATAAAATTATTCATTTTCTTTTTTTCATATACACTCAGTATAGCAATAACAACATTACCTCTAATGGTATGATTGCTGAAAACAGTTTAAGAAATTTTTTGCAGCTTTTAAAAATTTATTTGCAGCTTAGTATATATATTCCACTAGACATGTCAGGCCAAATTACTGTAGTTTAAAAAACACTTGAGATAATGGTGTGTGCAGTTATGCTACTAACCTATTATATTATTTAGTTTATTCATTTTTTTTGCTTTTGCTTTTTTAGGGATTGCTTTAAATTTTTAAAATTTTATGATTATGTGAATATATAATTATGTATATGTTCCCAACATCAAATACACAAAGCAAGATATATTCTGAAAATTCTAGCTTTATCCTGGTTCTCTTTTGCTTTTTCCCTTCCTTCTCCTATAGATAACTCTATTAGTCAGATTTCCTCAGAGAAACAGAACCAGTGTATCATATATATGATTTATTATGAGGAACTGGCTCAGGTTCTCAGAAGTCCCAGGTTCTACAGTCTGCCAGCTGGTGATGCAGGAAAGCTGGGAGTGTAATTTGGTCTGAGTCTGAAGACTTGAGAACCAGGGAAAGTGATAGTAAAAATGCCAATCTGAGGGCAGGAGAAGATGAAATGAGATGTCTCCTCTTCTAATGCAGTTCTCCTCCTCCTCTGTTGTCCTGAGGGGTGCTTCAGCCTCACCCCCAGTTTCTGGATGGATAGTTCTAGTCCATCTACTTATGAGGAGGATTGATGTCCAGAACGATCTATGTCACCATCCTGAGGGACCCTCCTTATATATCTGCAGTATACTTATATCAAAGTCACTTAAAATAAACATCAAAGAGCAAGTTTATCTCAGTATTGTTGAAATTGCCAGTTGACTTTTTTTTAGTGTTTTTTTTTGGGGGGGGCGGTGAGGTGGGGAGGGGGGTAGCTAATTCTGAAAGGATAATCAAAGAAAGTTTTTCTCTCTATACCTATTCACCTTTCTAGCTCTTTTAACATACAGTTCCCTAATGCCAGAACAAGATTATATTTTTTTCAGTTTGGGGACATTGTTCTTTGCTAAGTATCAGTATTATCAAAATCACTGAGCCAGTAGTGATGTTGGTTACACTGTATTTTTTAAAAAATTAATGCCCTGTATGTTAAGCTAATATTAAGTACTGAGAGACTGACATATTTTGTTGGTGGGATGGTATTATTTCAAGTATTGATCAATAACTTGTTCACACTTATTGGCAGTTTTCCCGATTCCTTTATCTTCCCTTTCTTGCCTCCTCTTTCTTACCCTAATACTGTTCTCAGCAGCTCGTCTCTTGCATCTCTCCTTCCCTGTCCCATTGGCCATCAATAAAACAATCAAACAAACCTCAAATGTTGTACATTGGCTAGATCAGACACAATTTAAGTCATCAGGCAAGCTAAGGTTATCCTTTCTTGTCTAGCTGGAGACATATCAGAACTTAGAGTGCTGTCCAGGTCATAGCAGTTGTCTAGAGGTGGCGTTTCCAGAGCTTCTCTCAGGGTATCTACAATTGGGAAGGACACATTGAAGTTCTGACTACACCTGCTTCATCAGGGATGGTAGCTCTGGGTAATGCTTAGGTTGAAATAGACTATATCCAAAAGGGCAAAACAAATAGCTGCCAGAGGGATATGGTATTTTGATATTTAAAAATAATATAATATATGGTATTTAAAATAATATAAAATATGACATTTTAATTTTCTAAGGTGCTTCCCATTTAATTTTATTTCCATCTT
The DNA here is from genome assembly GCF_003369695.1 of Bos indicus x Bos taurus. Taxonomy (NCBI): domain Eukaryota; kingdom Metazoa; phylum Chordata; class Mammalia; order Artiodactyla; family Bovidae; genus Bos; species Bos indicus x Bos taurus. The sequence continues at coordinate 100,749,535 of NC_040079.1, forward strand.
TATTGAGATATAACTGACATACAACAGATATGTTTTGACATCACAGTCAATAAAACAAGATATGCAATTCGTGGTAGAGAAGAAATATTTGTTAAATAACCCTTAACCTCCTTTTAATTTTTTTTAAACCCAAAGTGATATCAGTTCAGTTCAGTCTCTCAGTTGTGTCCAACTCTTTGCAACCCTGTGGACTGCAGCCCGCCAGGCTTCCCTGTCCATCACCAACTCCCAGAGCCTACTCAAACTCATGTCCATTGAGTTGGTGATGCCATCCAACCATCTCATCCTCTGTTGTCCCCTTCTCCTCCTGCCTTTGGTCTTTCCCAGCATCAGGGTCTTTTCAAATGAGTCAGTTCTTTGCATCAGGTGGCAAAAGCATTGGAGTTTCAGTTTCAGCATCAGTCCCCTCAATGAATATTAGGATTGATTTCCATTAGGATGGACCAGTTGGATCTCCTTGCAGTCCAAGGGACTCTCAAGAGTCTTCTGCAACACCACAGTTCAAAAGCATCAATTCTTTGGTGCTCAGCTTTCTTTATAGCCCAACTCTCACATCCATACATGACTACTGGAAAAACCATAGCTTTGACAGATGACCTTTGTTGGAAAAGTAATGTCTCTGCTTTTTAATATGCTATCTAGGTTGGTCATAACTTTTCTTCCAAGAAGGAATTGTCTTTTAATTTCGTGGCTGCAGTCAACATTTGCAGTCATTTTGGAGACCCCCAAAAAGTCTGTCACTGTTTCCACTGTGTCCCCATCTATTTGCCATGAAGTGATGGAAACAGATGCCATGATGTTAGTTTTCTGAACGTTGAGTTTTAAGCCAACTTTTTCACTCTTCTCTTTCACTTTTATTAAGAGGCTCTTCAGTTCTTCTTTGCTTTCTGCCATAAGGGTAGTGTCATCTGCATATCTGAGGTTACTGATATGTCTCCTGGCAATCCTGATTCCAGCTTGTGCTTCATCCATCCTGGCATTTCTCCTGATGTACTCTGCATATAAGTTAAATAAACAGGGTGACAGTATACAGATATGACTTACTCCTTTCCCAATTTGAAACCAGTCTGTTGTTCCATGTCCAGTTCTAATTGTTGCTTCCTGACCTGCATAGAGATTTCTCAGGAGGCAGATCAGGTGCTCTGGTATTCCCATCTCTTACAGAATTTTCCACAGTTTGTTGTGATCCATGCAGTGAAAGGCTTTAGCATAGTCATTTAGCAGAAGTAGAATTATTTCTGGAACTCTCTTGCTTTTTTGATGATCTAGCAGATGTTGGCAATTTGATCTCTGGTTCCTCTGCCTTTTCTAAATCCAGGTTGAATATCTGGAAGTTCATGTTTCACATAATGTTAAAGCATGGCTTGGAGAATTCTGAGCATTACTTTGCTAGCATGTGAGATGAGTGCAATTATGCGTTAGTTTGAGCATTCTTTGGCATTGCCTTTCTTTGTGATTTTAATGAAAACTGACATTTTCCAGTCTGTGGCTACTGCTGAGTTTTCCAAATTTGCTGGCATATTGAGTGCAGCACTTTCAAAGCATCATCTTTAGGATTTGAAATAGCGCAACTGGAATTCCATCACCTCCACTAGCTTTGTTCATAGTGATGCTTTCTAAGGCCCACTTGACTTCTCATTCCAGGATGTCTGGCTCTAGTTGAATGATCACACCATCGGGATGAGTTGTGAAGATCTTTTTTGTATAGTTCTTCTGTGTATTCTTGCCACCTCTTCTTAATATCTTCTACTTCGGTTAGATCTATACCATTTCTGTCCTTTATTGAGCCCATCTTTGCATGAACTGTTCCCTTGGTATCTCTAATTTTCTTAAGAGATCTCTAGTCTTTCCCATTCTGTTGTTTTCCTCTATTTCTTTGCATTGATCGCTGAGGAAGTCTTTCTTATCTTTCTTTGCTATTCTTTGGAACTTTGTATTCAAATGGGTATGTCTTTCCTTTTCTCCTTTGCCTTTATCTTCTTTTTTTCACAGCTATTTGTAAGGTCTCCTCAGAGAACCATTTTGCCTTTTTGCATTTCTTTTTCTTGGGGATGGTCTTAATATCTGCCTCCTGTACAATGTCATGAACCTCTGTCCATAGTTCTTCAGGCACTCTATCAGATCTAATCCCTTGAATCTATTTATCACTTCCACTGTATAATCATATGGGATTTGATTTAGGTCATACCTGAATGGGCTAGTGGTTTCCCCTACTTTCTTCAATTTAAGTCTGAATTTGGTAATAAGGAGTTCATGATCTGAGCCACAGTCAGCTCCTGATCTTGTTTTTGCTGACTCTATGGAGCTTCTCCATCTTTGGCTGCAAAGAATATAATCAATCTGATTTCTGTGTTGACCATCTGGTGATGTCCATGTGTAGAGTCTTCTCTTGTGTTGTTGGAGGAGGGTGTTTGTTATGACCAGTGCATTTTCTTGGCAAAACTCTATTAGTCTTTGCCCTGCTTCATTCCGTACTCCAAGGCCAAACTTGCCTGTTACTCCAGGTATTTCTTGACTTCTTCCTTTTGCATTCCAGTCCCCTATAATGAAAAAGACATCTTTTTTGGGTGTTAGTTCTAAAAGGTCTTGTAGGTCTTCACAGAACCGTTCAACTTCAACTTCTTCAGCATTACTGGTTGGGGCATAGAGTTGGAATACTGTGATATTGAATGGTTTGCCTTGGAAACAAATAGAGATCATTCTGTCATTTTTGAGATTGCATCCACATACTGCATTTCAGATTCTTTTGTTGACTATGATGACTACTCCATTTCTTCTAAGGGATGCTTGCCCACAGTAGTAGATATAATGGTCATCAAGTTAAATTCACCCATTCCAGGCCATTTTAGATCACTGATTCCTAAAATGTTGATGTTCACTCTTGCCATCTCCTGTTTGACCACTTCCAATTTGCCTTGATTCATGGACCTAACATTCCAGGTTCCTATGCAATATTGCTCTTTATACCATTGGATTTTACTTCCATTACCAGTCACATCCACAACTGGGTGTTGGCTTTTCTTTGGGTCCATCACTTCATTCTTTCTGGTGTTATTTCTCCACTGATCTCCAGTAGCATATTGGGCATCTATTGACCTAGGGAGTTCATGTTTCAGTGTCCTAACTTTTTGCCTTTTCATGGTGTTCATGGGGTTCTCAAGGCAAGAATACTGAAGTGGTTTGCCATTCCCTTCTCCAGTGGACCACATTTTGTCAGAACTCTCCACCATGACCCATCCATCGTGGGTGGCCCTACATGGCCTGGCTCATATTCTCATTGAGTTAGACAAGGCTGTGGTCCATGTGATCAGATTGGTTAGTTTTCTGTGATTGTGGTTTTCATTCTGTCTGCCCTCTGAGGGAGGAGGATAAGAGGGTTATGGAAGCTTCCTGATAGGAGAGACTGACTGAGGGTGAAACTGGGTCTTGTTCTAATGGGTGGGGCCATGCCCAGTAAGGGCTATACAGTCAGCAAAAACAAGATCGGGACCTGACTGTGGCTCAGATCATGAACTCCTTATTGCCAGTTTCAGACTTAAATTGAAGAAAATAGGGAAAACCACTAGACCATTCAGGTATGACCTAAATCAAATCCCTTATGATTATACAATGGCAGTGAGAAATAGATTTAAGGGACTAGATCTGATAGATAGAGTGCTTGATGAACTATGGATGGAGGTTCATGACATTATACAGGAGATAGGGATCAAAACCATCACCATGGAAAAGAAATGCAAAAAAGCAAAATGGCTGTCTGGGGAGGTCTTAAAAATAGCTGTGAAAAGAAGAGAAGCGAAAAGCAAAGGCGAAAAGGAAGGATATAAACATCTGAATGCAGAGTTCCGAAGAATAGCAATAAGAGATAAGAAAGCCTTCCTCAGCGATCAGTGCAAAGAAATAGAGGAAAGCAACAGAATGGGAAAGACTAGAGATCTCTTCAAGAAAATTAGAGATACCAAGGGAACATTTAATGCAAAGATGGGCTCTATAAAGGACAGAAATGGTATGGATCTAACAGAAGCAGCAGATATTAAGATGAGGTGGCAAGAATACACAGAAGAACTGTACAAAAAAGATCTCATAACCAAGATAATCACGATGGTGTGATCACTCACCTAGAGCCAGACATCCTAGAATGTGAAGTCAAGTGGGCCTTAGAAAGCATCACTACAAACAAAGCTAGTGGAGATGATGGAGTTCCAGTTGAGCTATTTCAAATCCTGAAAGATGATGCTGTGAAAGTGCTGCACTCAATATGCCAGCAAATTTGGAAAACTCAGCAGTGGCCACAGGACTGGAAAAGGTCAGTTTTCATTAAGATCCCAAAGAAAGGCAATGCCAAAGAATGCTCAAACTACTGCACAATTGCACTCATCTCACACACCAGTAAAGTAATGCTCAAATTTCTCCAAGCCAGACTTCAGCAGTACGTGAACCATGAACTTCCAGATGTTCAAGCTGGTTTTAGAAAAGGCAGAGGAACCAGAGATCAAATTGCCAGCATCCACTGGATCATGGAAAAAGCAGGAGGGTTCCAGAAAAACATCTATTTCTGCTTTATTGACTATGCCAAAGCCTTTGACTGTGTAGATCACAATAAACTGTGGAAAATTCTTGAACAGCTGGGAATACTAGACCATCTGACCTGCCTGTTGAGAAACCTTTATGCAGGTCAGGAAGCAACAGTTAGAACTGGCCATGGAACAACAGACTGGTTCCAAATAGGAAAAGGAGTACATCAAGGCTGTATACTGTCACCCTGCTTATTTAACTTATATGCAGAGTACATCATGAGAAACACTGGGCTGGAAGAAGCACAAGCTGGAATTAAGATTGCCGGGAGAAATATTAATAACCTCAGATATGCAGATGACACCACCCTTATGGCAGAAGGTGAAGAGGAACTAAAAAGCCTCTTGATGAAAGTGATAGTGGAGAGAAAAAAAGTTGGTTTAAAGCTCAACATTCAGAAAACTAAGATCATGGCATCTGGTCCCATCATTTCATGGGAAATAGATGGGGAAACAGTGGCAGATTTTATTTTTGGGGGCTCCAAAATCACTGAAGATGGTGATTGCAGCCATGAAATAAAAAGACGCTTACTCCTTGGAAGCAAAGTTATGACCAACCTCAGTTCAGTTCAGTTCAGTCACTCAATTGTGTCCGACTCTTTTGCGACCCCATGAATCGCAGCACGCCAGGCCTCCCTGTCCATCACCAACTCCTGGAGTTCACTCAGACTCATGTCCATCGAGTCACTGATGCCATCCAGCCATCTCATCTTCTGTCATCCCCTTCTCCTCCTGTCCCCAATCCCTCCCAGCATCAGAGTCTTTTCCAGTGAGTCAACTCTTCGCATGAGGTGGCCAAAGTACTGGAGTTTCAGCTTTAGCATCAGTCCTTCCAGAGAAACCCAGGGCTGATCTCCTTCAGAATGGACTGGATGGATCTCCTTGACCAACCTAGATAGCTATTAAAAAGCAGAGACATTACTTTGCCAACAAAGGTCCATCTAGTCAAGGCTATGGTTTTTCCAGTGGTCATGTATGGATGTGAAAGTTGGACTGTGAAGAAAGCTGAGTGCCAAAGAATTGATGGTTTTGAACTGTGGTGTTGGAGAACATTCTTGAGAGTCCCTCGGACTGCAAGGAGATCCAACCAGCCCATTCTAAAGGAGATCAGTCCTGGGTGTTCTTTGGAAGGACTGATGCTAAAGCTGAAACTCCAATACTTTGGCCACCTCATGCGAAGAGTTGACTCATTGGAAAAGACTCTGATGCTGGGAGGGATTGGGGGCAGGAAGAGACGGGGGTGACACAGGATGAGATGGCTGGATGGCATCACCGACTTGATGGACATGAGTTTGGGTGAATTCTGGGAGTTGCTGATGGACAGGGAGGCCTGGTGTGCTGCAATTCATGGGGTCACAAAGAGGCAGACACTACTGAGCGATTAAACTGAACTTATATTCAGTAAATCTTTAATCCAGTTCTAACTTTATGGGTTGGGCTCTGTTTCCTCCATGTTTTTTTCCTGAGGCCAAACTATGGTGGAGGTAATGAAGATAATGCTCAAGTCTTTCAGAAGGTTCCATGCATACAGTGCTGCATTCAGTGCCCCTGACTATGTAGCAGGCCACCACCAACCCACGCCTCTGCCAGAGACTCCTGGACACTCACAGGCAGCCTTTCTCTGGGGTGCTGGTGCACACAAGGTTTTGTTTGTGCCCTCCAAGAGTCTGTTTCCCAGTCCTGCGTAAGTTCTGTTGACTCTATGGTGGGGTTAATGGTGACCTCCTCCAAGAGGGCTTATGCCATACCCAGGTCTGCTGTACCTAGAGCCCCTGTCCCTGCAGCAGTCCACTGCTGACCCATACCTCTGCAGGAGACACTCAAACACAGTTCTGGCTCAGTCTCTGTGGAGTCTCTGGGTCCTGGTGCATACAAGGTTTGTTTGAGCCCTCAGCATTTCTGCTGGGTGTGGGGTTTGATTCTAAATGTGATTTCACAACTTCTACCATCTTGTTGGGGCTTCTCCTTTGCCCTTGGACGTGGGGTATCTCCTGAAATTCACTCCAGTGCTGTGCAGAAACCGCTCCAGTGCCTACCATCTTGCTGGAGTTTCTCTGCCTAAAGTGATATACATAGTAGCAAAAATGTAATTGAACAAACGCACATTATTTTGGAAAAAAAATTTTTTTTAGACTGTCTCAGTCCTCAGGAGGAGATGCAGATAGTTTGACAAAACAAAACTTTCTTTGCAAGACTAATTTTTACTCAGTTTAAAGTTTTCCAAACAAGTAGGATATGAACATGAGGACACTGAAGTTTCTATCAGTGTCTCAGTCCTGGAATATTCATCTATATATTTTGAAACTAAAGATGATGACAAAAAATGTGAAATGCTTTCTTTGAATCAGAAACTGTAACTTGCTATGAAACACCGTGCAGTCCCTGCAAGAAATCTAAGAGCTGTTCAAATAGAGCTCTCCAAAGTTATCAATATTTTTACCAAGTTGAAAAATAATGAAATTCTTTGAAGATAAAGGAATCAAGGTAAAGTATTTGAAGATAACTTATAACCATCTCTTAACATGTTTCCGGTCAGAGCTGATTCAGAGAGAACTTTTATAGCAGCTGGAAAACTTTATACAAAAATGTATCTATGACTAACAATGCTACTGTTGACACAATTTGTTTTTTAAACTAAATAACATTGTATATAATTAAAACTTATTCACATTAATGTGTGCTTTGTTATTTTTGATTAATTATTTTACTTGTAATAGTTTATTTGCTCATAATTTTTATTAGAATGAGAATGTATATTGGAGTTTATATTTAACCTACATTTTATTTTAAAAGTATATTAAATATTTGAAATAAGTTAAAATTGTTTTACTCACGTTAAGAGTTTTGTGAATTATGAATGCACACAGTAAAATACCAGTATTGATACTAGTTTAGAGTTATATAAAGGAAATAGAGAAATATAGCATTGTCATTCCAGCCAAGAGAGGAACAAGTACACAGCTGCACCATGCTGGTCGTGCCTACAGCATGCTGGAGTTAGCTTTTACTGGCTTGCAAGAACCAGCTGTTAAAGTTTCAGGAAACAGTGTAATCAGTTATTACATGGAATCATTATTAAAAATTATGTGTAATATTTTTAAAAGTTACCTTAATATTTCCAAAATAACATCAGTGATGTACACAGAAAAAAATAGCTCACCTTTTTCACATTAAGGTATATAAAGCTCAAAATTAAGTTATACAAGTTTACAATTAAATACGTTATTACCTTGAAAAACAAAGATAATAAATATTCAAAACATACATTTCCTAGTTATTTTGCTACATTTTTCTATTGTCTATGCTGTTAGGGTTATCTCTGTCTCTTGTGTTATCACGTGGACATATGAGATAGCAGTGTGATACTGTGTGTATATCATTCCCTACTCTGTGTCAGCGACATCTTGTTGGTAGTTTGCAGTTGGCCACTGTGGGAGTATTTTCCCACAGAAATTGGCAAATTCTATAAAACAGAGCTTGATTTATTGTTTTGATTACCTAGACTTAAGATAGTAACAGAGAAAATATTAATAATGTGATTAAATGTGAAAGTATGCTGTATTTGTAGTCATTAAATGGTGACTAGAACAAAAAAGAAGTACTCTTCCAGTATTAAAAGCTATTAAAAAGTCCTTTATATCATTAGTGAATGAGTGGAGTTATGACAGGCTTCTTTATTTTATCTTACTTGTTAATATAAAGGGAAACATCAATCAGCATTCCTATTGGAGCTACACTAGTTTGTCTATTGCAATTACAGGTTGGCTGTGGACATAAGAGTTCAGCAAAAAATAACAAAAGCATTCTGTGAAAATCAACAGACTACATAAAATTTATAATAAAGAGCATTTATAGTTTATTTTTTAATTGTAAAAATTTTAAAAATCGTTTTAATAAAGTAATTTAAACAGTTTAAATCTATTTAAAATTGTAAGACACATACACCCCCTCAAGATGATTATTTAAAATATTGATCAACACATCAATGGCAGTAGGTCTGTATTTTAACAACAATGTTGAATTATAGTTGATATACAAAAAAATTGCATGTATTTAATGAGTAGGATTTAATGGGTTTGAACATATGCATACGTTTGTGAGCCATTATCACAATTAAGGTAATAAACATATCCATCACATCCAAAAGTTTCCTCTTATCCCCATCCTTTTTTGTGGTAAGACCCCCTTATTTTGAGTTCTCTTAACAAATTTTTTTAGTGTACAAGACAGCATTGTTAAGTATAGGTACTATGTTGTAAATTGCAAACTGTGATAAATGCTATAAATAAAAATACAGGGAGCTTTGATTGCTTTTAACAAGAAGACCAGATATAGTCCAACATTCACGGAAGACTTCCTTTAGGTTGTGATGTTTGAACTGAAATTTGAAGGATGAGTAGAATGTGATGATACAAAACAAGGAGAAGCGTCAGGAGCAATGAGAACAGGAAAGAAGGTGAGTGTGTTTGGAATGCAAATCCTGGGGGCAGAAAGTGGCCAGAAATGAGAGTGGGAAGACATGCAGGGGCTAGAGGATCCAGAACCTTGAGAAACTATTGAGAAGTTGGAATAAGTGAATCATATGGCTTGATATGAGTTTTAAAAAGATCACTTTGTGAAAAATACTTTGGAAGGAAGCCATAATGTGGTCATCAGTAATTAGAAGGGTAGCTGATGAAGGCAGTCCCGTGAGACAGCATGGAAGCTTAAGCCTTTGAGGATGGTGATTATACTGCAGAGTAGTAAATGATTAGAGAGATGTTTAAGAGGCAAGATTGATAGGACTTGATGATGAATTAGATATTGAGAATGAGGCAGAGGGCAGTTTCCAGAAGTTTTACTGTTTTTTTGCCATGAACAATCAGAAGAATGATACCAATCACTGACTCAGAGAAAAGTGACAGAGGGCCCAGTTTGAGTTCAAGTTTTGGACATTCTAAAATGTCCAAGTGGAGCTTTTTTGAAATGGAGCTTCCCCAGTGGCTCAGCGGCAAAGAAATCTGCCTGCAATGCAGGAGACCCTGGTTCAATCCCTGGGTGGGGAAGATCCCCTGGAGGAGGTAATGGCAACATACTCTGGTATTGTTGCCTGGGAAATCCTATGGACAGAGGAGCCTGGCAGGCTGCAGTCCATGGGTCACAAAAAGTTGAACATGACTTAGCAACTAAAGGATAACAACAAGTTTGAAGTGCCTTTGAGACCTCACAATGGAAATGTTGATTGTTAATTAGATATATCATGCATATGCCTTTTTTATGGATTCTCTTTTCAGGCTGAGCTCTGAGGCTAGGAAACATGCACATCACTCAAAGTTCTTATTTTCAGGCAGCAGATACTCCAATGAAGCAGGAGTTTATTGAAAAAATATTGGATACCTGCCAGGTTTAATGGAAAGCTAGAACTCTGGGTATGGAAAAATGTTTCTAGGAACAAAGCTCCAAATCCCATATCAGAACTGGTCCAATGAGGAAACCATGACAGAATACCAATTATTCTTGTACTGTTGCTCGACTTTTCAATAGACCTGTCTGTGCCCTGACCTTGCAGCCTCCATCTGCAGACAGTGTGAATGAGTCAGAGTCATGTATAGTTGCATTTTATTGCCAGAGCCTCACTCATAAGATTATTCTTTCTTTGCAAGAATGCCTAGGAGCGTGCAAGAATGAAAAAGCTAACATTTTCAGCTCCTGTAAGGGAAGAAGCTTTTGATCTGCCACCAAGATAATAGAGACCCTGCACACAAACTAGAAAGAGGTTTAGATTTTGCAAGGCTAACATAAATGGCAAATTTCCCCTTACATAAATCATACTCATCTTTGTGTGCTTAGTAACTTATGTAGAAGTTCTGAAATAATAATTTATTTTGAATTGAAAAAATCTTTAAAAATTATTTAAAATCAGATAAAGATTTTCTTGTTCATTTTTATCATTTAGATAGTCTATTACTAGATTATCATATGTCATTTTAATTTGTTTTTGTAAGCTAGTTTTACTGTGATAGTCCATATTTACCATTATACTTTGGTTTTTAGAAAAAATATTTATTTTTTTCAAAACAGCAATGTCTTTACATTTCTTATTTGAGGGACATAGGTACACATATCAGTGCCCAAAATGGTTTAGACATTTTATTTAAGGAAAACATTTTTTCCATTTCTCCTTTCCTACCTGTGCTTTACAATGCTAAACAAATAAATAATATTTGACATTTCCTACTGTTCCATGGTGAATTTTTGCCCTAGAACTTATTTCACATTCCATCAGTCCCATTCAGATTGATGGAGTGCAATCATTTAGCACTTCTCTTGCCTTCTTCCTTTTTATATTTGGACCTTCTAAGTTTTATTTTTCCCTTCAAAAATTTGAGAAAATAAATGGAAAAACTCTATATTACCTTCATAAGCTATAATAGATGAGCAGCAAAGATTCCAGTTGAGTCTTGCTTACTGACAGTGATGATTAATGAGGAAGCAATTCCTTATTAACTTGAGAAAGTAATTTTACTAGATCATTTCTCCCTTAGACATGCAAATCAAACAGTTTCACTTGCTTATTCCCATTATACCTTCCATGTTTTAGTGTAAAAAGAAGACTTTTGGTTTTTTTTTTCTGCCCTCAGTGTTGCAGTTTTCCTTGATTCTTGATGATGGCAAGAGCCATTGTTAGAAAGAAGAGGCATGCCCTGTTATAACGCTAGTTACCTGTCCATTTACTCCAGACTCTTGTGGTGGTTTGTAGAGTGTCACTTATACCAGAAGTACATGTATTAGAATGTTCTTCCCTAAGTTAGCATTGGCCAAAAGAGGACTTTATATAATTTTTGGAAGGCAGAAGTGAAGCAGTAACGATCTCCATAGGTCAACATGGTTAGATGCAGTGACCAAAAGATGCAGATGCACCTATGGGTGCTGGCAAGATGCACCTGGCTCTTGGTCTGCATCAGCTTTCCTTCTGATTACTGACCTACAGTGACTCCAAGCCCACTCCCAACTCTCTGTCGTGGACTCAGAGAAGTAGTGTTACCGCAAGATAGGGGTTCAGTTGCTTGCCACTCAAAAGCCAATAAAGAGGTCAGGAAAGGAATAGAAGGTTGGTGGATAGGATTTATTTTGGATGCTGGCATCCAGGGAGAAAGTGGACATCTGTCCAAAGGCTGACTCCCCCCAGTGAAAATCAGTGGGTGAGAGCTTGATAAACAGAAGAAGACTACATACAGAAATAGCACAGTCAGCTCTAACAGTCATCTTGGAATTGGTCATGGGAGATCTTACAGTGTCATCTTGGTTGTTTTATGTACAGTTAATCTTTAGTTCCAGTGTCAATTTGTTTCTATTTCTTGAGGTCAATTCTAAAGAATTGAGGCAGCTTATATCATGGCTACAGTCTGGTCATCATGTAGGTAACTTCTCCACCTGGTGTAGTTTTAGTATAAACAGCTCAAGAGATATGGCTCAGAATATTATCTGTAGCCCTAGAGAAGGAATTAAAGATCCTTGACTATGCTTAATGACTACATTATTATTGTTTGGTCCCCTTTGACAGTTTTCCTCTGTTTCTGCATATTCTCATTTCTCTGATTAAACTTATTCTTTGGCTAAAGTTTTCCACAGACAACAGGCAGACAGAGGACATGTGGGAGCCAGGACCATGAAGCCCTGCTTTGTTTCAGGAGCTGCAAAGTCCTTTCAAGTCCCATTTTAGTGGTTGCATGTGCTTGGCTTTTCACATTGCCTGGCTGGCTGGTCACTCTCACTCTGATCCTCCAACTTTCTTCTTGAACCTCCTGTGACCAGCGTTTCCTCTTATTGTGTTAGATCTAACTCTTATAATAAATCTCTTAGCCCAGACTCATGGTGGGTCTATTTTCTTGTTGAACTCTGACTGATTCAATTCTTCGTACTAAAACTTGAAGCTTGTTCTGATACCTTTTTCTTTGCTCTTTGTCTTTTATCATGAATTGCTTTTTTTTTTTTCTGTAAGTTTAAGATCTATCTCTTGACTGAAATAATTCTATTTCAATTATTAGAAGTAAAAATTAAAAAATTAATTTTTCAAGAGTTATTTAGTGTTCTCATTCTGGTGTATTCTGAGTGCATAATGTCTGTGTTATTTTTTCTACAATTTATTAATTTGAAAAAGTTAGATAATTTTATATCCCAGTGCAGTTGTGAGAATGTTAATAAATGGTAAAGCACGTTATAATTGGTAGTTACAAATTATTCTCTAGATATATATGAACTTTCTCTATACTGTACTTAGAAAAAATACATTAAAACAACAATAACAACAACAAAACTTGTTCTTCCATTGTTGAGAACTTGGATGTGTTATTCCATCATTTCTAGACAGAAGATACATTGTTTAATTTAGAAATAAAGTAATAAAAATAAGTGAAATATATATGAAGAGTGATATGAAACAATGATATTTATGAGGAAAACTTGGCTCCTTCTACATATATGACATCAGTTCAGTTCAGTTGCTCAGTTGTGTCCGACTCTTTGTGACCCCACGAACCGCAGCACGCCAGGCCTCCCTGTCCATCACCAACTCCCGGACTTTACTCAAACTCATGTCCACTGAGTTGATGATGGCATCCAACCATCTCATCCTCTGTCATCCCCTTCTCCTCCCACCTTCAATCTTTCACAGCATGGACAAATGTTAAATCAACTGTTACATATTCTTAATGGAATGTTATATAGCCATTTAAACATTTATGAAATTTTTATAATAATTTGGAAAAATGTTTAAATATTAGTGAAAACAAGATATGGAATATTACATATAAAAATCTGGAAGGAACTACTTTAAAATATCAGTAGTAGTAGGTTCACAAGTAATTCTTTTCCTTGTTTTTCTGTGGTTTCTAAATTTCCTGTTACCTTTAAAAAAAGTATAAGCTTTATTTGAGAAGTTGTGAATTGCTCTTGAGAATGGTACTCTGCTGCTTATTCATGGGTGTGAATCCCACAGTAAAATAATAGAGAAGCCAAGAAATTGCTTGTTATTTCATTGGCATAGCCAAAGAGGAATGTGAGCAAACTTCTTTTCTTAAATAGCTGGCATATATTTTCTTCCTTCTCTTTTCCCCCTCCACAATTATTGCTAGGTGTAAAGGAATGGGCACCAGTGCAGCATTTCATTCTCTGCTGAGGATTGCATGCAATATTTATATATTATATATCATTACTTTGAAATCAGTTTATGATAAAGGAGCCGGAACTCTTCCACAGGACTGCTTCTTTCTGTTTAAAGAGGCATCTTTTCATTGGAGTGTAGTAATGGCTGTAGTACTTTGGCAAATAGCTATAAAACATGAAAACGTCCTCCTCTCTTGTATTAATCCATCAGGAAGCTTTCAGGGATTCTTCTTGTCTAAAATATTCATAGGCAGAAAAATGTCCTGAATGCCCTACAGAATTTGTGCAGAGCCAGGGGGATGATTGATAGTGAAGCTCTGTTCTGAGTCACTCACAGTATGTAATTCTATTTGTCTTGCCAAATACATGAGAACAGGCAACTCATAAAAGGTAAAGGTAACAGACGCTGTATTTTCTTACATTTAAAAAAAGATCCTGGTGTCTCCACTTCGCTGTACTCCATTGCATATGGCAAATTTTTATTAAATAAAATAAAAGGCAGTTGAGTCATTCTTTGTAGCGTGATATAGTTTTATTATATTGATGTCATTTATTATATTGCACATTTCTTTTTGGTAGATATTTGCCTGCATGGGTGTATCTTAAGTAATGGTGTTCAAAAGCCTAAAGAAAGACTAGGCAGGGTGCCTACTAAAATCAGGGTACACAGTAGACATTCAATACATCCCTTAGTGAAGAAAAGTCACTATCCATCTTCCAGTATTTCTCACATTAGTGTTTTTAAGATATCATTCAGTTTTCCTTTAAATAATTGTTAAAACTTAAACTCTGTTCAGGTTAATCTTGTAAAGTCAGGTAATGCAATGGATAAGCAATAGATGATATTGCTCCTAGTTGGATTTAGCACTTTGAACCACTCTCATTTCCTGTCATTTGCATCTGTTCACAAGGTTTGACTGAGTTTTGACTGAGTCAGGACCTTGGAATCAGGTCTGGAGTTCTTGCTTTTGGTTTTCATGCTTCAGTTTATAACCTTTCATGTTTATGTCAATTATTGTGCTGCATGGTATCTAAAATTAATAGCAAAGTACTGGAAATATAGGATAAATTAATTACAGTGTTTGTATTTTGGTTTTCTTTAGTGAAAAGATACTGAATATACAAAAATATAGCATCACTGTGAAGGAATTCTTGATGTATGAAAACACTGAAGTCAGTTGGGACCTTCTACCTACAAAGACGAGATATTTGAGCCAAGAGTTGATTACAAGTGTGTATAATTTGGTAGACTAATCAGTTAAAGAGCAGGGACCATATTTCAACATTATTCAATTTTTGCTGTGCACATAATAGGAAATCAATAAACAATGCATTAAGCAGAAACCCAGAAAAGTCTTCTACAGGAGTCAATAATCATTTAGGCAGAAATTGCCAACTGGTGGTTTTTCCACAGGAGACTCATTAGACCTTGAAGTTTGGGTTTTTTTTTTTTTTTTTATTAAGCTCTCTTTCAATAATATCTCATGCTTTAGCATAGTCTTTGTCTTTATTTTTGGCATATAAAATATAGGTAACTCCCAATCTTTGGACACACAACAAATTTGCCCAGAAATTGATCCACCAGGCAAATAAAAAATTTGCTGACATAGGTAACCAAAGATGTATACACATGTCTAACCTATCCAGAAAATATTGTCGATTGTGATTTGTTGAGAATTTTTGCGTTCTTCCCGTTGAGGTGATGAAAAGTTGCTTTTCAAGTGGTGTGGAAACTAAGTGGAATTTGTAGTTCTCTAAGTCTATTAGTTTTTTAAACACACAAACAAGCATGCAGAGGGGCAGAGATAGAATAGACTACTTAGAAAAATGTTAAAACCTTTATTTCTAGTTTAAAATCAGCATAAGAGAAGCATAATGTGATTTAAATTTTACAGAAATCATACTATTAGGTACTATTTTAGGGATGGGGTGTATAAGTGGAAAGAAGAACATAAATTTGGAGGTTATTGCAGAATTCAGGAGAGATGGCAGTGAAGTTGGAGAATAGTGGACTAATTCAGGATTATTTTTGGAGGTAAAATTGATAGGTCTTGATGGTGGATATTGGAAAGTGAAGAGGAACTGTGATATTAAAAAATGCAGTAAAATTGTATGATATTGAAATATGTACTGACTTGTCTGGATTTAATTTGAAAATATGAAAAAAGATGGCAAAGAGTTTGCTTCTAAATGATTGACCTTCTACTTTTAAGTAGATATGAATTTAGTTGATGGACTCTTTTTGATCAGATAAATTAAAAGAAAGCAGTAAAGTTAATCATTATAAGAACAGGTTTAGGACTCAGACTGCAAGGGATGAATCCCAGTTCAGTCAGGAGCTAGTTATGTGAATTTTGGGATATTACTTTTATTTTCTATCCCTCAATGTCCTCATTTCCAATTGTACTTATCCAGAAGGCTGTGGCTAATAAATGAGGCAATTCATCTATGGTACTTGGTACACTGTGGCACAATGTACACAATCAATTGCAACTATTATTATTATTATTTTTAATAAAATGGGCAGTTCAAAGAACCAGTCTAGACGGTTGAGAAACAAAAAAAGGTGTTATCAGATATCTGGATGTTTGAGGTGTACTGGGGGTGAATTCCCTTAATTTTATTCTCTTCTCCTCAAGTTCAAATCTTTTAGGCTATTCATATCTTTTGCAGAAATGAGTTATCTGCCTTTAAAATATCTTGCTTACATGAAAAATTGAAACTATATAGAAATATTTTTAAACAGTTAAATTTACCACTGAAAATTTTATTTTTTAAAGCCTTGAAAAAAATGGCTACATGACACTAATCTTTGCTGATAATCCACACTGGCCATATAGCATAAGAGCCACCTTTTACAGCTGCACTTGGTTTCTCTCTAGTTCTCCTATTAACTGGTATTTCCCTGGAGAGCCTGATTCCCTAAACGTGGTATGAGCTGACAACATGGATTTAAAAGCAGAGGATCAGGGCTGCTCTGATTACTGACGTTGCCACCAGGGAGGTTCTGGCAACAGAATGGGTCGTTTCTGTCTGTCTCTGTGGCTGCCCCTCTGAGGGGTACTTAAGTGCAGGAGCCATATCAATGGGAGGCAGTCTCATTAGTCTGCAGCCGTCATCAATTAAAACTTGTCCTTGCCAAGGGTAGTTCCTCTTCCCTCCACTTTGCTTGTAATAGTGCAAGTGTCTGTTTTTTTAAAAGAGTATCTTGATTTGGCTCTCTTTTCTCATAGTTGACAGAGGAACAAATAGAAATAGTATTTGCAACAGCAAGAACAACAATAATGCTTATTGCGGTCTTATCTATTTTACAAAATTGAAACATGTTAAAATGCAGTTTGAAAGGTTATTTTCCATTTACAGTATTACAAAATATTGGCTTTATTCTTCATGTTGTACAATACATCCTTGAGCCTATCTTACCTCCAATGCTTTGTACCTCTCACTTCCCCACATTATATTACCCCTCACCCTGTAACTACCACTTGTCTACTTTTTATCAGTTTTGTATATTCATTTTTTGTGACCCTCGGGAAGGAGAGGAGAAATTGCTTACACATGCAAGGAAGTACCACACCCCTGCCCTACTTCATTCTCTTGTCCAGCTTTTATTTCTCCTTGTTGTTTAGTGCTAAGTCTTGTCCGACTCTTTGCAACAACATGGACTGTAGCCCACCAGGCTCCTCTATCCATGGGATTTCCCAGGCAAGAATACTGGAATGGGTTGCCACTTCCTTCTCCAGGGATCTTCCTGACCCAGGGAAGATCCCACATCTCCTGCATTGCAGGCGGGTTCTTTATCACTGAGCCACAGGGAAGAGTCTCCTTACTCTGTATCTAAAAACACAAAGAGGCTATTCAACATGCAGCTGGAGATACCTGACTGGGTTTTGGATTTAGAAAGGGAGTGGTTTGAAGACTGAGTGTATTTATATAAGAGAGATTATGTGGATAGGCTTCCCTATGGCTCAGTGGAAAAGAACCTGCCTGCAATAAAGGAGATGCAGGTTTGATCCCTGGGTTGAGAAGATCCCCTGGAGAAGGAAATGCCAACCCACTCTAGTATTCTTGCTTGGGAAATCCCATGGACAGTGGAGCCTGGTGGGCTACAGTCCATGGGGTCACAAAGAGTCGGAGAACACTTAGCAACTAAACAACAGCAGCAGCAAATTATTTGGATAGGAGGCTCTGCAGCTTCTGTGATGTTGTCTGTAAGCAGTCCCAGTGTGTTCGTGTAATGCAAGCAAACCATTTTGACTTCAGTGTCCCAACCTGGACTTCTGCTTTCAAGCCAGTTTAAGACTGAGCAGCAAGGCAGAACCAAGACTATATGTAGCTTGGACATGCTCCGTGCTTTCAAGAATCCAGGTGTGACATTCTTTTTCTAAATTAAGGAATCATGGTCATGGGCACATTTACTCAAGTAATTGATATGATGAAGAGACTGCATGAGCTGTTAGTTCAGTGGCAAGGATTCAAATAAGAAGAAATGTGACATATATATATATAGATAAGATATATAAATGTAGGCAGATAATGGAAGGTTGGAGGGGAAT
The DNA here is from genome assembly GCF_003369695.1 of Bos indicus x Bos taurus. Taxonomy (NCBI): domain Eukaryota; kingdom Metazoa; phylum Chordata; class Mammalia; order Artiodactyla; family Bovidae; genus Bos; species Bos indicus x Bos taurus. The sequence goes on from NC_040079.1 coordinate 100,767,806, forward strand.
GAAAATAACACTTCTTTGGGGTTTGGCTAGCCACTGAGGTTTTATTTAGTGGAGGCTGTTTGGAATACTATTGGGGTTTTGGTTTTGCTGGGTAGGGTATATCAGTTATGGGATTTTAAATATATCAGCTGAGATGGGGAGAAGAAGTAGGGTTAGCTGGGATAGATAGTGCTGTGAGAATTTTTTTTTCCTTTGTGACTGTAGTATAACTTTTCTCCCATCTTCTGATGAAAATTTGATTAAAATATTCCTCTGATATTGGATTCCTGTTTTATTTGGGTGTGTTATGCACTAAGATGGGTTTGAGGAGCACTCAGGGTAAGAGCCTAAATGGTGACCATTTAGGTAACTGTCCATACTTACAGTTTACATCATGAGGCAAAAGAAAGATCTTGAAGTGCACTTCCTCCCACTGAGTACACGGAAGAGGAGCCCAGAAAACATTCATTAGTGGCTCTAATGCCTTTCCCAATGCCTGCCATATGAAACGTTTGTGGAACAAGTTTTTATATATTGGAACTAATGTAAAGAAGGTGGCTGGAAGTGGACATGCTGAGAATTTGCTTCATGAAAATCCCCTCAGTGTTTGGGAGTAGAAATGTGCCCATGTTCACTCTGAGCAAGTGAAGTACTTGAAAGGTGTGTGTATGCACTCTTGCATATGTATGTGTGTGTTTTAAGAATTAAAAATATGCAAGCACTCTGCAAAAAATTTCTTTTCTGTGGTTTAAGAATAAAACCAGCAAACCAGTGCATTTGTAGTACTTGTACCTCTAACATTAACAATTTCCATTTGATTTCTTAAGACCATTCTTCCGTTTCATGTTGGAGAGATGTTTTACTCTGGATGCAGTGGTGGGTTATGCAGGGTATCTTTGGTTAGTAAAGAGCAGGATAACAATCCATATAGACTGTATCTTGATTAGTAATATATTACTTTCCTTTGAAGAATATGAAATGAAGTGTGACTTTAAACCACTTTGTTTTTGATAAAGCAAGCTAAGTTTCTTTCAAGGATCTTCATGACAAGTGAGAACAAACAGGAATAAAACAAAAGCTAATATTTTTCTCCTTTTCATTTTTTTCATTTATACTCTTTTTGGCTATATTGATGAAAAAATAGATTGGAACCTAGTTGATTTATTAATTTAACCCTGATCAATGTGAATTGCTTGCAGGACTAGTTAAGTTAATGAGGAGAGTGACCAAAATGAATGGATTTTGAACAGCCAAATCTACATCATTCACCTTAACACAGACTTATCTTTGTTTTAAATAATCAATTTGGCAACGAAGCAGGCATTCTTAAAGGGCAAAGTCTTTTTTTCTTATTCTTGTAGACATTGCCACTTTAATTCTAATTGTCTTTTTATGTCCAGAACAAGATGAAATGCTGTTTGAAATATTTGATTTCCTGAAATAAACCTAGAAATATTGGTACTGGTATAAATATAAGTGAAATCCAACAAAGCTTTAGCAGACAATAGCATTTTAAGTTTTATTTTTCTTGTCCCTTCTGGAAAGCTATGTGATGGAGAAAGAAGAAAATGTATGATGGAGAATGAAGTAATGATAATTGGGTACGTATTCCAATCATGAATGTTATGCTTTTAAAGGAGAAATATATGCGTGTTTGTGTGTATGTGTAACATATGTTTATATATGTACATATACACAGAGGTGTCAAAACAACATTGATTTGAAACCAGTAATGTGGCTAAGAAGAGCTTCTCCTTTGATGTCTATAATAGAGTGAAACTTAACGCTTTGAAATTGTAACAAATAGAAATGAAACTTCACTATTCATCTTCTGTGGATATCTTCTAATCTAGATACAACATCTGACACCATCCTATTCTCTTAACTTCTCTTTGATGTTTTCCTTCTTTCCCAAACAGTTTGTTACAATTTGGTATAGCTCATAATATGGATTTAGAGATGCATCTTCACCTTCTTCCCAGAGAGTATTGTTATCTTTTAGCAACTCTTTTTGTTGGATACAGCAGAAGGCAACTTGCCCTATTTTTATTTTGAGGTGAATCCATTTACAACAGCCTACTAGCTATTTGTAGCTGAAAAGAATAAAATCGAAGGAACACACTTATAAAAGAATTTTTCCGTCCCCAAGAAAAAGAATCTTACACCTTTACTGTGTATAACGCCTTCTGGGATTGTGATACAACATCATTTATATAGACATAGGTGGGTATTCTGTTTCTCTTAAGTCTGTGTTTATATAGTATAGACATGTACTTCTTTCTTCTGTGAAGGTAGAGAAGGGTTGATACAATGCATTGGAATAATTCTGATAGTTCAATTGGAATATTTTTGATAGTTTCGGAATATTAGGAGCTGTAGAAAGAACTTCGGAGAAGGCAATGGCACCCAACTCCAGTACTCTTGCCTGGAAAATCCCATGGACAGAGGAGCCTGGTAGGCTGCAGTCCATGGGGTCGCGAAGAGTCGGACACGACTGAGCGACTTCACTTTCACTTTTCACTTTCATGCATTGGAGAAGGAAATGGCAACCCACTCCAGTGTTCTTGCCTGGAGAATCCCAGGGTCGGCAGAGCCTGGTGGGCTGCCATCTGTAGGGTCGCACAGAGTTGGACACGACTGAAGCGACTTAGTGGTAGTAATAGAAAGAACTTGAACTATGTATGTTAGTTGTTCTAAAAATCACCAGGTAGAAAACAGGGCTAATCAAGGGGATCCTCAGAGAATGGTTGATGCCTGAGATTTGATTCCCAATCTGCCTCAAGATTTAGTTCTAATTAAACTAACATGAACAATAGGACATTATGAAGTGAATAGTATTTGATCAGGGATTAATGGACAAAGTACATGAAAAGAAGGGGAGAAGTGAAGGAAATATGGCAGTTCTGTAGTTAGATAAACTGGACTGTTACTGTTTCCTGTTGCAGCAAACTTTAGAAAAAGTCAAATACAAGATCTAAAAAGGTGATTTAATTAGGTTTAAAGAATACAGTCCAAGAATACAGTGTAGGTACATTTTGGTAGCCTAATCTCACCAAAAATAGAATTAGTCTGTTTAGAGGAGGGCTTCTCTACAGAAATCTGCCAAATACAGTATCAACTGAAGCAAGTCCCATATTCCTGTTTATATCACTTACCACAAGAAACTCAAAGCCCATCTGGATTATTTATTGCTTAGATTCCCCTCCTGTATGGCTCCATATAGCTTCTAAGTAGAATACCATTTCTCCCTTTCCTCTATTTCCTAAAACTCTTCTGCCATCTAGAATACATTCATCATAAGCAAAAGTATCTTACCTTTAAAGCTCAGCATTGTTCCTGTCCCTTTCTTTTTTTTTTTTTTTTTTTTGCCATAACTGAAGTTCAATACTGATGGCAATGTTTTGCCTCTGTCCTTCTAGATGGGTGACTGCTTCCTTTCCCATACTCTTTGAACCAGTGGTCTGGGAAATGGTATAGATATACTACATGCTCTTCACTGTTATTTTCAAATTTTTCACCCTTTCTGACTCTAGAGAGTCACAGCTTTAAAACTCATATCATCAGATTATAATACTCGCTGCCCCCTTACACAGTATTTGGAGACCCGAAGTTACTTAACTCTATGAAGATTTCAGTATCTGGATTACTATCATTCTCTCTAGATTACCCCATTCACAATTTTGCTGGGTTCAATAACCCATGTGGAAGATCTTTTTAATACCCTTGTCTTCTTTATTCTTGATTCTTCCTTCTCCTATGGTCTTGTCTCCTTCCTACATCAGCTATTTATCATCATGGTCACACTCTTGACCACTGACTGCTTTCCATCTTAAATCTTAATGTCAGTATTTCTGCCTTCTGTGTATCTAGTTTGTTCCCTCTAATATATGATTTCCAGAAATACTTTGAGACAGTTTTTTGGTTACATAACTTAAAAAATGTCTCTCAATGTAGTGGCTACGAGAATGCACCTTGCAGACCTTCCGTTCAGTTCAGTTCAGTTTAGTCACTCAGTCGTGTCCGACTCTTTGCGACCCCATGAATCGCAGCACGCCAGGCCTCTCTGTGGATCAAATTGACAGAGGACCCCAGCAGCTGCATTGGCCACCTGAAATGAGTTGCTGCATTTTTATTGAGGCCAGTGTCTGAATTGGTGGGCATTTTAAGGCAGACCCATTCTTGGGAGACATGCATCTCCTCTGTCAACTTTGGCTCATGGTCTTTGATGGCTTGCTGAACTTCCCTTAGACAGCATGGCAGTCTAGGGTGCTTACACCCAAACTTCTGTCCCATGAGTTGGATAGATTGCATCATGAGCTGGCAATTCTCCTTGTCCTCTCCACCTCCATGCCTATTTTCTCTAATAGAAGCATTCGCCCTATAAAATTTTTGTACTTTTAATCCCATTTATATCTGATTCTTGGAGGAGTGCGGCTAAATGCTCATTCTGCTCATACCCTTACTCCATCTTTACCCGTGTTAGACTCCATAGTTCACTCACTCTCGTATTCCTTCAACTCTGCCATGCCTTTGCCATTTTCTCTTACTTGCCTAGCAAACCCCAAATCCTTCCTAGAGCCAGTGGTTTGACTACTCTGTGCCTGCATCTGTGTAGTTGAATATGTTGGACACAAAACCATTCTGAATTATCTCATTTAACATTCAAGGCCAGCAGTGTTCGAGGGTGATCTGATTAGTCCTTCCTATTTCATATATGGCTTTGTGGACTATTGAAGAGCTTTGGGAGATATAGTCAAGAACTTATGTTTTAAAAGGATTCTTTAGGTAGATGGTTGGGTAAATGACTCTAGTGGGTTATGACAGAGGTTATTTACTTGCCCCCCACCCCCCATATTTATTCTATCTTCCATTGATATTTAGCTGATCACTTGGTTACCCAGAATTAAGACTGCACTTTCCAGCACCCTTGCAGTTATGTGTGGCAATGAAGCCAAATTCAGCCCTAAGAATGGACATTGGAAATGTTAAGTGCAACTTTCAGGAACTGACTTTTAAAAGAGGAAGACTTTCCTCTTCAACCTTGCTGGCTACATGGTGAATCAGGTATGAACTTATGGCTGAAGCTTGAGTGAACATCCTAGACCGTGAGGGAAATCTTCATCATGGAGCAACATGATAGGGGCCTGGGTCACTGACATCATAGAACATCATACCAGCCCTGAACTTCCTCTAGCTTGACTATTTCACATGTGAAAAAAGGAAACTCCTGTCTCATTTAAGATCCCATTTTTTTTTATATTCTGTCATATATACCAATGCCTAATCCTAACTGATACAAGAGGAAGTGAGGGCATTAGGAGACCTATTGTGAGGTCATTTCAATAACCCAGGTGAAAAAAAGCAGTGGCTTGGATCAGGTGGCAGTGGTAAAAATATTCAGATTCTGAGTGTTTAATGCAGTAGAATGTTTACTTGTGATGAGTGAAAGATTAAAAAAAGGTCAAAATGATCTAAAATCTAGAGGTGTGAACCTAGGCAACCAGTGGGCATTAAACAAAGAAAATGGAACCACAAGAGGAGAAATAGTTTTGGAAGGAAAAAGAATGAACTCACTTTAAACATCATGGTTCTCTGTTTGAAGTGCTTCCAGGATTGCATGGAACCGATCAAGGTTTCTAAAACGTTCAGATGTAGAAGTTCTGTGGATTATTCTCATCGAGCTGACAGGTGGTCACAAAAGCACACAGACTAAGGCAAAAGAGAAAGGAGGGGCCAGGATACTATTGTCTGGATTAATTCTATAGTGGGGATATCCATAGTTAGAGAGCTTTATGCGGTATTGAAGTATGCTATGAAAAGATGCACTAACCTTTGCTAAATCGTAAAATGAGACACTGGCTGCTTTCTGTTTGGCTTTGTTTCCCTATTTAAAAGAACATGTTCTTTATTTATGAAGGGCTGGAGTCCAAATTCTCTTCAATGAAATTATTTTGGTAACTTTGGCCGAGTATTGTACGGCCTAGAGGTTATATCACAAAATTATCACCCACCTGGCACAACAGTTCAGGAAAGCCTTTTATGTGAAAGGCCAAAATTAGCACAGGAACCAATGAAGAATATAGCATAATTTCTTTTTTTGCACCCAGGGAACAATCTTTCTGTGTGGATATGTTGGTAAAATGATGCTTATATCTGGGCCTACTTGGAAAATTAAAGCAAAAAATTTCTCTTTGGGGAATAAAAAGTACAGCTTAAAGTAATTTTTTTCAAGAAGTCTTCTTGCCTTGAATATAAATGATCCTCTTACACATTGGTTTATTGACAATATGGTCTGGCATACAATATAGTGAAATATGAAGCCTTGTACATACCAAAATCTTTTTTTTTTTTTTATGTATTGCTATTGGATTTTTGAACTTGGGAAATAAAATTACAATTGAGATGTAACTAATAATTTTGGAACATTTATAATTTTCTTTTAAATTGTTCAATAGAGGCAGCAAGTTAAGGTGAAAAAAGTGTGGATTTGGGCATCAAACTGAAAGGGCTTTGAATGCCACTCTGCCACTTACTACCAGTGTGACCACTTGGTGTATCTAAATAAAGGAAATCACTCCCAGGTTATAAGATTGTGAGGGTTAAATGAGGTCATGCATATAAACTCTATTTTATATGCAGTGTGCAATGCAAGAGAGCCAGGTTCGATCTCCTAGAGAACAGAATGGCTACCCACTCCAAAATTCTTTCCTTTAGAATCCAATGGACAGAAGAGCCCAGTGGGCTACAGTCCATGGAGTCACGAACAGTTGGACTTGACTGTGTGACTTCACTTTCACTTTTCTGATCATAACAGAATATTTTATAGTAACTGTTGTTGCTACTATAATAATCAACAATGATTTCCATCCATAACAAGCACTGGTTCAATGTTCTTTTTGAGGTTAAAAAAAAGAGAAGTAATTTGTTTTAGCTGTAGAATATTAATCCCCTCTGTTCTGCTGTTGCAGTTCTTCTTTAGTGTTTATGTAGGTGACATACTTTCATGGGCATATAAAATTTCCATGGGTTATTCCTGGCAAGCAGACTAATTTGTCACTCTTTCTGTACTATTCAGGAAAGTATATTGGGATACAAATAGGATTTATTCATTTGACAACTATTTCATGAGAGCCTACTATGTGTGAGGTACTTTCCTGATGAATTAAAAGAGATGAAATTACCCACCTGAGCATACCACCTAGTAAGTGTGAGAATGATGTTATTATATGGGTGTGGTGGTTGAGTTCACGCTCAGTCGTGTCCGACTCTGACTTTTTTCCCACTGGGAAGCCTGATGTTATTATATGAATAACCTTTAATGTGATCTAATTTTTCAAATGGATCATTTTCCAAACCTTAACACTCTGAGAAGTAATGAATTATTGTGGCATCCTTCACAACTAATTGAGATATTTTAGTATGTTATAAATTTGGAGTTGAAATCTAATCTAAAGCATCATGATTTATGCTAAACCCACCTATATGGGGTATCAAGAAAACCATAACAGATGATAGCTAACATATAATATCTGATTAATAGGTAATCGCAGTATAGGTAGTGTGTGGTTAGGATTAAATTAGTCCTTCAGGACAGCTCTGCTTCTTTCACATTCTGACCTGTTAATCAAGAGAAACCCAACTTGAAACTAATGTGCATCCTTTTGGCTACTTTAACTTGTGTCCCCTTAACCCACTGCTTCCCTTGGAGGGCCTCTGTTGATTCCACCAGGACACTGATATTCCTTGTCGGAGAGCTGTGTCTAATGGAAGTCTTCCTGTGGGAAGTGCTTTTGCCTGGTGATAGTGTTGTCTTCGCCCATCTACTCGTATAGATCAGTGTGTGTTTCGACATGAATGTGTGAAGCCAAGCTTGTGACTGTGGTACAGAGATCAGCTCAACAGATTCTAGAAATGAATCATGGAAGCAAGGTGGGTAGCATCAGAGGAACTCAAGAAAAAATAGAGTAAAACTACACAGATTCAGAAGAATGTTTTGGGTAGAAATGAAGTAGTTACGGTTTGTGGATTATTTCTCTTTCCTGTAAAGATCAATAAGAAAATGTTAAGAATCCAGGTTGATTTGTAACAAAGGACACATTGTTTAAGAACACAAACAAATTATATTCTTTTGAGTTCTCAGTGTTTACTTCTTTTTCATTCTGAAGGATGGGACTTATCAGAGAATCTTCCTAGAGCCTTTTTATTGTCTAATTTGGCTCTACCATGAAACAGCTTTGATTTCACAGCAAAAGGTAAAATCACAGGTGGTTACACCGTTGTTTCCAGGGCACCATAAAGGATGAGAAAATACCACAAATTGCCAGTATCCTAGTTACTGCAGGATTTTGGAGACATCTATTGGTCATGTTAAAATCTTCTCTTTTATGACAATGGAAGCACAAGGAGCCACTGGAGCAAAAAGGAAGCCAGTGTCCCTGAGAGATAGGAAAAAAGAGGTATAACAATATCAAGCTTAAGGAGCAGTTGGTAATATTAACTGAGATCGTGTGATTGTATGTGTGTCTATAAACCCCTCAGTACATCTTTAGTTGGTACTCAAAGCATATAGTTGTCTCTTGCTTCTGGTTTTAGGTAAGTAATCAATCCCACCTATACTTCAAGTTCCTTATTCTTTTTTAAAAATTGAAAAAAATAAATCACATTTGTTTTAGATAGGCAACAGATTGTGTGTGTGTATGTGCGTGTGTGTGTGTGTGAAAGCTGGAAAATTCATCAGAGCATGTTTTAGATATTTTTGAATACGTGTGATGTACAGCAGAAATTTTTTTCTGAGCCAGTGGAATATTGCCTTCTAAGAAAATGTCATTTGGTTGTTCTGAGGATTAAATGAGGTATTGTATGTAGAGTATACAGGAAACAAAAAATGTCAGTCAATTTGCATTTGAAGCTAATTCTAGTTCTACCCATGTTCACCTCATAGTGTTGTGGAAAATACATGTCGGTACGTTGTAAATTATAAAGTATTATCTAAATATGATAACATTTTCTGTAGCTTATTTTCCTTTATGCAATACATACATAAAGTGAATATATCTAGTGTGTCATTTGTTTTGATTCCTCAGTGGTTTGTCTTTAAGGTAATATTTTTTTCTTAGGAGCATATTTTTGTTGGAAACAAAGATCTCAAAAATATACTAGATTAAAATATGGTATGTGCTTTTGAGAAATTGTGTGGAACTAAAATAAATATTCTAAACAGAATGAAAATCTCATTTTTAGCAGGAGTGTTTGCCTTCCTCATAAGTGTTTTATCTAAAAAGCTTTGGAGAACTTATAATGAGATTTTAGTTTGTGAGATTATGACATACTTCTCTTTTGATCATTTCTTGATTTTCTTTTTTTAACTCTCCTATGAAATAAATAGTCTTAACTCAAAGGATAGATAATCTATCCTCTTCGGGAACTATAGCAATGACTGTTTGAAAGCCAGGATTTAAAAATATTCTTTTAGACTACCACGCTTAGTGAAAAAAATGTAAACAAAAGCAAGGATCTTTAAAAAAAATATGTGGTCTGTATTTCTTCACTACAACAGAAAAAAAAAAAATCAAACTATATTTTCAGAACACCAGAGAGCTCTCTGTGAGAGTTGGCAAATGCATCAAGGCATTGTTTGTAGATATTATTTTTGATAGGTTTGATATACAGCATAGTTTTCCGAGCCAATGGAATATTGTCTTCTTACAAATCTCATCAGGCCAGCAGTGCTGCTGCTATGGGCTGGCTTATCAGCTCCAGCCAGAGTCTGCTGCACTTGCACGCACCTTCATAGCCTGAGAGGAAAATAAATTGTGCCCAAGCAGTTAATAAGAAAGAATTATTGTGAGTGAGATGCATGACATTATGAGTGAGCATCGTGTTTTACAGACTAAATGTTGATTTGCCAAAGGAAAAAAAAACCAACCCTCTCTATACATGAAATGAAAATTTCATTTCAAAATAGTCATTTTAAGTGTATGTGCGGATTTCCTAGCTCAGGAACTGAATATTATCTATTTTTGACGTGTCTTGGGGATAGTACTGAAGAGGTAATTCCCACTTTCTGTGTTTTGCTAATGGATATTTTTATTCCTTCCAGGTATTTAATGAAACATCTGTTTTTATTTATCGTAGCAGATATACAATACCTATAGGTACAGAGAATATATGTTTTAAAACATAAAATGTAGGAACATAATGTCTGCTAGCATGACTGAATTGCTTATGTGGAGTCTAAGGTTCTTATGGCTTTTTCAATTGTTTGGGTCAGTATTTCTAATGTCAAAATATTTGTGCATGAAGAGCCTGATTAGTTAAATTTAATAGGTGTTAACTGTTAATATGGGCTTCCCTGGTGGCTCAGAGGTAAAGAATCTATGTGCCACTGCAGGAGACATGGGTTTGATCCCTGGATCAGGAAGATCTCCTAGAGACAGGAATGGCTTTACCCACTGCAGTATTCTTGCCTGGAGAATCCCATGGCCAGAGAAGCCTGGTGGGCAATAGTCCATGGGATCACAAAGAGTTGGACATGACTTAGTGACTAAACAATGACTGTTAATATAAAGTATGATCTTTTCTAAAAAAGGGACATGAAGTCTTAGTCCTTGTATTCTAATTAGTTAAGGCCTCAGAAATTTGTTATTATTTGATTATAGTCGAGAAGGTGAAATAACTTTTGTAAGATCATAGAACTATTACTTGAAGGAATTATACTTCAAACTGAGAGCTGTCTAGTTCTACTCAGAAAATGCGTATTTTTACTTAATTTTGCTTACTGTATGTTTAGAAACAGAAGAAACCAGATATTTGGTAAGATAACAGTATTTGCTGTAGTAAAACAATGCCAAATTTTTAATAGTTTCACCCAACAAAAATACATTTATTGCTCATTAAGAATTCACTATGGATCCACGTAGCCTGTGAGCAATTCTCTTCCACCCAGTGATTCAGGGACTCAGGGCTCTTTTATTTGAGGCTCCACCATCCGTTATGGCCTCAAAGTCATCTGGCAGGTTGGGGAAATTGTACTGGAGAAGGAACACCTGATTTTAAAAATTCTGGCCTGGAAGAGACATACACCATTTCTGCTGCTGTTCTGTAGGCGAGACTGAGTCAACACACCAGAATATAAGAGAGACTGAGCGTGGGAGGAAGAATTTTTGGATAACTTCTGAAAGATGTCTCACTCTAATCCACGGAACCTGTGAAAATAATGAGGTATCACCCCCCATGATGATATGTCAACTGTGAAGTTGACTTTAAGGTAGAGATGATCTTGGTGGCTTTGATCTAATATGAGCCCTTAAAACCAGAGTGCTTTTTCTGCCTGATGACAGAAGAGGAAATCAGAGACACTTTAAGCATAAGGTGGGATTTGACAGCTGTTGTTGGCTTGACTGTAGAGGGAGTCACTGGAGAAGGAATGGTGGCCACTTCTAGAATCTGAGACAGCCTTCAGCTGACAGCAAAATGGAACCTCCTTCCTGGAACTGTAGGAACTGGATTCTGCCAACAGCCTAAATGGGTCTGAAAGGGGCTTCTTCACTAGAGCTCCCCAGTCTGGCTGAAACCCTGAGAGACCCTAAGCATGTAACTAGTTGAGTCACATCAAACTTTTGAGCTACAGAACTGTGAGCTAATAAACCACTAAGTTGGTGGTAATTTTTTATTCAGCACTAGAAAACTGATCTACTTTGAAATGTTCTTATTAAAAGAAAAGATTCCTGGATCCCACCCCACAAAGAATCAATTCAGTTTGAAAATCTGCTTTTTAAACAAACAAGCTAAGTGATTCTGCTTGAAGATAATATAAGGTTCACACTTTGAGAAGGAAAAAGAATTCTGTAAGGCAATGCATGATTTTCAAGTATGTATTTTTTTGGTCAAGTGTCTGTAGGCTGTAAGTGATTCACAGAGAGATCTTACTCAAGGTAAAATTTTGGAAGGTTGGCTTCCAGAATGTTTGTACTGGGACACAGGAAATCTGTATGTTTTTAGGTTCTTCCTACTTGATTCTGGCCACCTTGTATTTAGAAACCACTTTCCTAAGGGTTATAGTGTCCTCTCCCGTGAACCCATGCCATGGCAGACCCAGATTCCAAAATTTAGAAATGCATGCTACCAAAGAGTAATCTGAGAATGTGCTGCCTGAACATTTTCCCTTCTTTTCATGTTCAATCCTAGAGCCATCATGGCTTTTCTTAATTTGTGTAGACAATAAGGAATATGGTTTTGCTTTTGTGAAAAGCATGTGTTTTTTTTTCTTCTGAAACTTTTAAAAAGCATTAACGCTCACCATGTAATGAAATATGCTTTTATTTGGAGACAGAAAATGAAAGAAAGAAACAAACAATAATTAAATCCCCTAAATAATGTGAGCTTTGTGGTTAAATCTCCGTGCAACTCCTTGAAAATTTAATAAGGAAATAAAGGCTGTTTTCCATTTGTGTAATACAGTGCTGCATTTCTCTTCTCTATGAAATTGTCTCTGGCTAAAGAGTGCCTCACAATTTAGATTGCTGAGTATCTAGCTTGAGAGAATTTTATGCGTCTATTTTTTAACTCAAGTTGCTCATGTACAACCATATTATCTTACATCAAAGTAGGATATAAAACCAGGAGACTAGGTGAGGGGAAAAAAGTCAGGGATGAATGTCATATTATATGATCCAATTACACACAGTCCCTGACTTGCATATGCCTGACTTATGAATGTCCTTGTGTTTACAAATGGGTTCCTGAGAGAGGGTCAGCAGAATTCTCTTTCTCTCAGCCTCTTCCCTTTCTGTCTTATTCATAGATTGAGCATTTTCAAAGCTGTGACAGAGAGATCAGCATCTTACTGCTATCTCCCATCTTTGTACTTTATAATTTCTTAATACTAGCATTAAAGTCCCTGGAGAAGGAAATGGCAACCCACTCCAGTATTCCTGCCTGGAGAATCCCATGGACAGTGGAGCCTGGTGGGCTATAGTCCATGGGGTCACAAAGAGTCAGACACGACTGAGCGACTACACTTAGCTTAGCATTAAAGTAGTCATATATAGAAAAAAAAAAAAAAAAAGCAGAAACTTTAGGGGAAAAGCACTTTAAAATTCATTCTAACTTTATTTCTTGCTGCCTCATCCTCAGTCCTCACAGTACTTTTTTTTTTTTTTTAATAAAAAATGGTAAAACACGTATGTACCTTTGCCAACTGCCTGCTTCTCATATTCATGTCTCACCCCAAAACCCCTCTCTTAGGGAATGGGCAGTAGACTACTTATGGTCTAGAGCGGACACGCCTCACTATTGAATGAATGAGAGAAAGAAGATGGAATTCTTGCTCTCACTGGGGGAAGTGTGCTGTTAACAGCTAAGGCTGGAACTTGAGGTATATTTTTCCATCAAGACAGTGATTTGAATGATGGTTATCATTCATCCTGTTTTGGATGTGTTTAGCTCCACATATTGTGGGGGCTTCCCAGGTGGCTCAGTGGTAAAGAATCCACCTGCAGTGTAGGCAGCACTACACTGAAAAGACACAGGTTCAGTCCCTGAGTCAGGAAGATCTCCTGGATAGGAAATGGCAGCCCACTTCAGTATGCTTTCCTGGAGAATGTTGTGGTCAGAGGAGCCTGGCAGGTAGCAGTCCTTGGAGTCAAAAAGAATCAGACCCGACTGAGTGGCTGAGCATACATGTGCGTAATACATGTTTTGGTTTTAATAAGACATTGATATTTATCTTTGGAGCCAAATCATAATATAAACCACCTCACTAACAATAACTTCCTTAAAGAATTGGTGCATAAATGAAATAAAAATGAAAGTAGAAAATGAATTGCTATCACTGTGCTTAACTCATAGTAGACAATTGAGTTTTTTTTTTTATGATTATTTCTCTTTCTTTTTTTTAATGACAAAAAGTTGTACAAATTCAAAATGACTGACTTACAAATAAGCTTGTGAGACATAGAAGCCATAGCTTTCTTTAGGTCTGTCTGTACTCATAGTGCTTGCTGAATGGGCGTGTTCCTCATGCACTCAGAACTGAGCTGTCAGTGTTCCGCCAACCATTCCACAGGCTGACCAAGTGCTGTGCACACTGTAGGACAAAAGGCTTTTAGTAAGACAACTGGGGTAATTAGTCAGAAATTTTTATCCCCATAAAAATTTGAACTAAGAGACCATTTTTAAAATAATTAATTAATTAATTAATTTATGGCTGTACTGGATCTTCATTGCTGCAGGGAGTTCTCTCAAGTTGGGGTGAGTGGGGCTATTCTCTATTTGTGGTGCTCGGGTTCCTCCTGTTGTGGAGCAGGGGCTTTAGGGAGCGTATGGGCTCAGTAGTTGCAGTTCCCAAGCTCTAGAGGACAGGCTCAGTAGCTGTGGCACACGGGCTTAGTGCTCTGAGGCATGTGGGATCTTCCCGGTTCAGGGATCGAACCCATATCTCCTGTATTGGCAGGCGGAATTCTTTACCACTGAGCCACCAGGGAAGACTTAAGAGGCCATTATTAATCAATGCCGTTTACTAGAGCTGAGGTCATATCAGGAGCTGGGGCCAGCAGACTTCTAGGACTGGGCAGAAGGGGATGAGCATGGTGCAACCCCAGACAAGATCGCAGCCTGTCTGCCCATTATGGGGCTGCCGAGAGGTGGGGTCAGTAAGCCTTGCTGCAGACTTTCCGGTTCTCAACTCCAGTTTGCCTACATTGGACTACATTTGGATTCTATTCTTGGATCAAGAATTCCTGATTTCTTCCTGTTCTATGTGTTCCTTCCCCCTCAGCACTGTTCTTTGTGACTTTAACTCAAGCAACACCTGCTCTGTATTTTGTTGAGCTCTCAGTTTGACACTTTTTGGGGGGAATTTCTTGATATATATTTTGATATGTGTGGAAAGAAACTGTAGTCTTTGAATCCAAGCTAATTATGTGGTGGACACAATACCCAGTATTAATGCTGGATTTTAATAGAGCGAAGATATGTCTTCTTCAGTATTTTTATCTTAATTGTCCCTGTTCATGTAAGAAGCCTCTCTCTTCCAGAACTCACACTGATTTTACAGCTCTTGGAGAACTGTGTTTATTTAGCCTTTGTTTAGCCATTAATCTCTGTTGTAGAAAATCTTTTAGGTAGCGTATACAATTAGGGAAATTAGGATCAAAGTTGGTAAAATGAAGAAAGCATTTCAAACTTGTATGTGAATGAAAATTAGTTTTTATTTTAACTTCACATCTCTTTTTATTTCTTTCTAGGTAGTTTTATCTTGAATGAATGGCTAAATCTCTAAACGTTACATTGATTTTAAGGCAACAGCTCCTCCTACGGGCCCCAGGAGTTAGCCAGGGATCTGAACTTAAGCTGACCACTTTCTCATTGTGTCGGGAAGGTCAATTCATTTAGTTCCTTAAGAGCAAGGAGCTTTTGTTTCAGCACATATGAGATGCACCGTTCTCGTCTATATTGGTTTCTTAAAGGTCTCCAAACTAATAATACTCATTTCTATCATGTCTAAAAAAAGATGGAGGTGAATGAAGAGTTATTCATCTGACTTCTATTTTGCCAGTCCTGTTATTCTGATGTCATTAATATTTTGATGTGAATCCTCAATAATCTCCCTCTCTACTACTGCAAGTAGACAGTAATGTAGCATCAAGAACATCCTAGAACATATTGAGAGCTCAGAGTATCTTTGTTGGGTAAACACAATAAAATAAATCATATATATATATATTGTATATAGATTTTGTTTTTCATAAAACCCATGATCTTTTTTTTAAACAAAAATAAGATCATACTGTACACATTATTCTGTGGTATGCTTTTATTGATGTGATTTCTAATTGGTTAATTTTAATTTTTTGCCACTAAAAGCAATACTGTAATAAACATCCTTGTACATATATCATTATGCATAGGTGCTTTCATTTTTTAAGAAAATATATCCTGAAGTAGGATTGTTGGATCTAAAGGTTGGCACTTTAAAACTTCCAGTAAGTATTGTCAGATTACTTTCCTAAAATGTGTAGCAATTCACACATTCCCCATCAATGGATAGGCTGCTTATTTTTTAAAATAGGAATGTTAATGCCTAAATTATAAAGATTGTTGAGAAGATGCAGTTAATCTCTCACTTTCTCTCTCCATAGATTTGATATCTAGCACATAGTTGCACTTAAAAGCTTTTTTTCCCCCTTTGTTTCGTCTCCATGGGCTTCCCTTGTGGCTCAGCTGGTAAAGAATCTGCCTGCAATGTGGGAGACCTGGGTTCGATCCCTGGGTTGGGAAGATCCCCTGAAGGGAAAGGCCACCCACTCCAGTATTCTGGCCTGGAGATTTCCATGGACTGAATAGTCCAGGGGGTCGCAAAGGGTCGGACACGACTAAGCGACTTTCACTTTCACTTAGTATCCGTGATTTCTAGTTACTAGTGATTTCTAGTTTCTAGTATCTCATGAAAACTTTGGTATTTTTCTAATTGCCCTTCTCAGTTGACTGCCATTAGAAATGTGATATACATGGAAAATAGGATCCAACTTACAGTCAAACAGTTTTTGGTTATGTAAGTAACTCTTCTGATTAACCCTAAAAACTATAGGAGAAAGTCTCTGTTGACCAAAAAGCAAACCCTAAGGCTAGGTGACTGTATCTCTCAGTCTTCCCAGCAAAATCTCTGTTTCATTTGTTGTTGCACTATCCTTTTTTCTTCTTTGTACTTCCTTTCATTTCAAAAGCGCCCTGGTAGGAGTCATAAACTATGCGGTTACCTAATCTAAGGCTAAAAGTTGTCTAAGCCAGTAGAAAAAGAGACGGAATAAAGCTTAAAGATGAAATTATGGGAAAAAAAAATACTTAAAGACTTCACCATAGAGGGACTAAGTCACTCAGAGTAAACAGCAAGATTTGAAAAGCCTAAAACATTAAAGAAAATGGAAGTAATCCATTAAACTTTTTTCTTTCGCTTGGATACGAATGAAAATGAAAGCTTCCAGTTGAGTATGTCTGAGAGATGATCCTAGTTAGTGTTAGGATGAAGATTTATCTAATGTACTTATTATTGCTTTGCCTTGGGAACCAGAAATTGGAGAGTTTTGAAAGTAGGTTTCTGCTTTTGTTGAACAGGTATTTTTCTCTTATGACTTGGTTCCACTATATGATCACATTTCTTTGCATAATTTGTATTTGATATATATATGAGTCCCCGTTTTGAACAGACCATATGGAAAGCTCCACGAGTGCCCAGGGAACCAGAAGTGTGTGGTGATTAACCATGGGTTCTGCTATTTGTGCCGCAGATGAGCAGAGCTGTGAAATAAAACGCATCACACAATTGTTTTGTTGCCCTTATTTTGTCCTTTGTTCGGTGATGCTTTACTAAGGATAAGAAAGTAAAACAAAATAAGAAGTCCCAGAGAAGCACGGAAGAGAAATGGTAAAAAGCATTTTTCAGAATACATTTGAAGAAGGTGGGCTGTTCGTGGCATGAACTTTGACAGCCAGAAGAGTGAACTATTTTGTGAAAATGAAACTAAAAATATGGTTACTGGTTTCTCAGGAAGCCCAAGGAAATTTTAACACGTGTGAGACAATGCAACTGACAGCAGCTGGTTTTGTAATTAAATTTGGCTTAACGTGTACTTATTTAACAAGTATTTTATGTTGCATATGTTATTGGAGGCACTATTGTGGGGCATTCAAAAGGATGCAGTCACTTATCTTTAAAACATTTACAATCTGTTTGTGGAAACAATTCTGATGTGAGTAAATATCTAGATAAAATAGTATATTGAAATAGAATCCCTACAAAATATTTAGCAATACATCAATTTCAGAATTCAGTATTTGAAATTCAAGATTTCTTAACAGTTTGTAACCAAATTGTTTAATAGACATTGAATAAAGACAAAACAAATTTTCCTGTGCTTTGAAAGGCATGCTTTACCTTGTTTGTCCAAGATTGTATAAACTTGGCTAGTTTTCTTTATAGTGTTTTTAAATTTGGTCAAAAATCAAAATCAAAAGACTCAGGGAAGAAATCAAGACATTCAGAAACAGGACTTTAAAATCAACATCTTTAGATAAAATGAAATAAACATGAAAAATGAAAAGTCACTCTGACTATATGGGGATTCCTGCGAGTATTTGGAGAAGGCAATGGCACCCCACTCCAGTACTCTTGCCTGGAAAATCCCATGGATGGAGAAGCCTGGTGGGCTGCAGTCCATGGGGTCGCTAGAGTCGGACACGACTGAGCCACTTCACTTTCACTTCTGACTTTCATGCATTGGAGAAGGAAATGGCAACCCACTCCACTGTTCTTGCCTGGAGAATCCCATGGGCAGAGGAGCCTGGCGGGCTATGGTCCACGGACTCCGAAAGAGTGAGACATGACTGAAGTAACTGAGTATGCATGCACACGTGAAGCATCTCACTGTGACAAATGAGAGCTATTTTTTAAAAACAGAATTAAGGTGTTATTCTGTGGGAGCAGGCAGTTATTCCTCCATTCTCTGTTACAAAATGAACATACATTTGACTTGGCTTTGCAGAAAACTCTTAGATGTGATGGTTACATAGAGAAACAACAGTTGTTAACTCTCTGTGGGGAAATAAGCTACAATGTAAGTAACACAAGTGCCTATTTAGCCACTGTTAAAGGACCTGATCGGAGAAGGCAATGGCACCCCACTCCAGTACTCTTGTCTAGAAAATCCCATGGGCGGAGGAGCCTGGTAGGCTGCAGTCCTTGGGGTCGCTAAGACTCGGACATGACTGAGTGACTTCACTTTCACTTTTCACTTTCATGCATTGGAGAAGGAAATGGCAACCCACTCCAGTGTTCTTGCCTGGAGAATCCCAGGGTTGGGGGGCCTTGTGGGCTGCCATCTATGGGGTCTCAGAGTCGGACATGACTGAATTGACTTAGCAGTAGCAGCAGCAGTAAAGGACCTGATTGGAAATAATTGCTTGTATCTAAGGTTGAAATTTAATTTGGTTACATCACAGAATTACCTCAACAACCTCTGAATAAAGGTCACTTTTGGCATTAAGAAGGTATAAATTGCTAATTAATACTTTATATTGAAATTGAGTTACCTAAGATTTTGAGGAAATGTTCAATGAAATAGTAATAGGTACTAAGATTTCAAATTACTCTAATTTCTACAGGTGATAAAACTCAAGAAAAGAAATTTCAGCCAGTAACTTTAAAAGTCTGTTTTAAAGAGAGTAGTATTAACTAGATCAAAAATTCTATTACCTCTAGAAGTGCATTCCTTGTTAAATAAAAAGAACTTAAAACAAGGTACTCTCATGTTTAGCTTTCCCCTAAGGAATTTTGAGTAAAGGAAAGAAACAGATTAGATTTCTCTGGTTTTTGTAGTTTAAGAGTTTTAAACTTCCTTGCTGGGATAAGAAGATCTAATGCTGGTTTCGGATGGTGGCAAGGGCCTGATGCTTGGTTATTGGCTGGGGTGCAGGAGAGGTGAATTCCAGAAGCAGAGCCCTCTGGACGGGGGTTCTCAAGCAACCATTTTATATGTATCAGATCCAAATACGGGCTTCCCTGGTGGCTCAGACAGTAAAGACTCCGCGTGCTATGCCGGAGCGGCTGCTGCTACTCAGTTGCTTCAAGGGTGTCTGACTCTGTGTGACCTTACAGCCTGTAGCCCGCCAGGCTCCTCTGTCCATGGAGACTGGGATTCAATCCCTGGGTTGGGAAGATTTCCTGGAGATGAAAATAGCTAGTTGCTTCCATATTCTTGCCTGGAAAATTCCACAGACAGAGGAGCCTCGTGGGCTACAGTGCATGGAGTCACAAAAGAGTTGGACATACAGAAAAATGTGCTTCAGAGAGGAAAGGAAACGGAACTCTTATTGATGCCTACCATCTGCCAAGCTCTAGGACATGAACTCTCATATGTATATATATATATATATTCTATTTAATATGCACAGAGAGCCTGAAAGGCCAGTAAGGAGGCTGTCTTTGAATGGAGACATTTGATAATTTACTTACATTCAAGTGTTAGGGTTCAGAGGCACACTCAGTTCTCTGTGACTGTGGAGTCCATGCTATTTTCCAGCATATTATTTTGTCTTTCTTGAAGAAGTATTGGGTGTATCAGATATGACAGAGAAAATTATAAGACAGTGCTTAAAAAGAGCCAGTTCAAATATGGCTAATCTATATTGGAAGCTATTAACATTAGTGAAAATTTTTCTGATGTTAGTATATTCAGGGATCATTTCTATAGTTTGTTACTAGAGAAGTTTCTCTGAAAAGCTTCTGCACAACAAAGGAAACTGTAAGCAAGGTGAAAAGACAGCCTTCAGAATGGGAGAAAATAATAGCAAATGAAGCAACTGACAAACAACTAATCTCAAAAATATACAAGCAACTCCCACAGCTCAATTCCAGAAAAATAAATGACCCAATAAAAAAATGGGCCAAAGAACTAAATAGACATTTCTCCGAGAAGACATACAGATGGCTAACAAACACATAAAAAGATGCTCAACATCACTCATTATCAGAGAAATGCAAATCAAAACCACTATGAGGTACCATTTCACGCCAGTCAGAATGGCTGCGATCCAAAAGTCTACAAGCAATAAATGCTGGAGAGGGTGTGGAGAAAAGGGAACCCTCTTATACTGTTGGTGGGAATGCAAACTAGTACAGCCACTATGGAGAACAGTGTGGAGTTTCCTTAAAAAACTGGAAATAGAACTGCCTTATGATCCAGCAATCCCACTGCTGGGCATACACACTGAGGAAACCAGAAGGGAAAGAGACACGTGTACCCCAATGTTCATTGCAGCACTGTTTATAATAGCCAGGACATGGAAGCAACCTAGATGTCCATCAGCAGATGAATGGATAAGAAAGCTGTGGTACATATACACAATGGAGTATTACTCAGCCATTAAAAAGAATACATTTGAATCAGTTCTAACGAGGTGGATGAAACTGGAGCCTATTATACAGAGTGAAGTAAGTCAGAAAGAAAAACACCAATACAGTATACTAACACATATATATGGAATTTAGAAAGATGGTAACAATAACCCTGTATATGAGACAGCAAAAGAGACACTGATGTACAGAACAGTCTTTTGGACTCTGTGGGAGAGGGCGAGGGTGGGAAGATTTGGGAGAATGGCATTGAAATATGTAGAATATCATGTATGAAATGAGTCACCAGTCCAGGTTCGATGCACAATACTGGATGCTTGGGGCTGGTGCACTAGGACGACCCAGAGGGATGGTATGGGGAGGGAGGAGGGAGGAGGGTTCAGGATGGGGAACACTTGTATACTTGGGGTGGAGTCATTTCGATATATGGCAAAACCAATACAATATTGTAAAGTTAAAAAATAGAATAAAATTAAAAAAAAAAAGAAAGCTGAAAAAAAAATTTATCCATTCACCAAAATCTATATTTTTTGGATGTTTCCTATGTGTTGGACTCTGCTAACGTCTGTTGGGAACACAGCAGATATGTTCCTTATTTCAACAAGTGATATTACCAGGAGTAGGAAGCTGTGTAGCAGCAGAACATCTTATATCAAGAAAAGGCACAAGGAAGTAGATAATAACTGTTAGACCTGAAGTGAAAGTGTTAGTTGCTCAGTCCTGTCTGACTCTTTACGACCCCATGGACTGTAGCCCGCCCAGCTTCTCTGTCCATGGGATTTCCCAGGCAAGAATACTGGAGTGGGTAGCCATTTTACTTCTCCAGTGGATCTTCTTGACCCTGAGACTGAATCCAAATCTCCTGCCTTGCAGGCAGATTCTTTACAATCTCAGCCACCAGAGGAACAGTAATTTTAGATTATTACAAATATTAGAGGAGAAGGCAATGGCAACCCACTCCAGTACTCTTGCCTGGAAAATCCCATGGACGGAGGAGCCTGGTGGGCTGCAGTCCATGGCGTCGCTAACAGTTGGACATAACTGAGCGACTTCGCTTTCACTTTTCACTTTCATGCATTGGAGAAGGAAATGGCAACCCACTCCAGTGTTCTTGCCTGGAGAATCCCAGGGATGGGGGAGCCTGGTGGGCTGCCATCTATGGGGTTGCACAGAGTCAGATACAACTGAAGCGACTTAGCAGCAGCAGCAGTAGCAGCAAAAATATTAGATAAGAACTTAGGAATTCTATGGATTGCACTGTCTGATTTGTTTATTTCAATTTAAGCAGACTGAGATTTAATTACCAGATGATATTGAACCTAAATTTTAATTTCCTTCATTAGACAAGTCTCTGAATTTTATTAAAAAATGTGTGATGTGTTCATAGTAGGATAACAATCAGGAGCTCTTAGACTGGAGAAAAGAAAAAAGTATCATTAGTCAACAAGCACTTATTAATATTCTACTTCAGTGAAATCTTCAAATTTAAAGGCAATTAAGGATGATTATAACTTTTCCTGGGTAATCATTTCACAATTCTGTTCATTCTTTGCTAATTTGTTTAGTTCACTTTCATTACCTTTTATACCACATCTCTTTCCCCAAAGGCAGTGAGGCCTTCCTATGAAGCTGGCCTGTGGCTCTATTCTCTTGGCCCAATTTTTTCCCTTTCAATTTCTGGGGGCTTCTTTGAAGTACA
Organism: Bos indicus x Bos taurus; assembly: GCF_003369695.1. NCBI lineage: Eukaryota > Metazoa > Chordata > Mammalia > Artiodactyla > Bovidae > Bos > Bos indicus x Bos taurus. Next base: position 100,790,392 of record NC_040079.1, read on the forward strand.
GTTTGAAAACCATTAATCTAGCTAAATTGTCCAACTGATCTAGTTTACACTAGGGTTGGCAGGAAAGAGATGATCAGAGATAAATAACAAATCAAAAATATAAATAGTTGCCAAATATTTACTGCTTGCTTATTGTTTCAATCGCTAGGTTGTACCCAACTCTTTTGCAACCCTATGCACCGTAGCCTGCCAGGCTCCTCTCTCCATGGAATTTCCCAGGCAAGAATACTGGAGTGAGTTGGCATCTCCTACCTCCAGGAGATATTCCCTACCAGGGGATCAAACCAGCATCTCTTGCGTTGGCAGGCAGATTCTTTACTGCTGAGCCACCAGGGAAGCCCCAGTACTCGCTTATCATTGTGCTAAAGAAGCTTTTACCCTAGTTATGGAGACAAGCCATACTACTAAGTCGCTTCAGTCGTGTCCGACTCTGTAAACACATCTAAAATTAAATTAAGACAAACTTCAAAAAATTAATAAAAAATAACTTATTATTGAGACTTTTGGAAGAGACTGGAGAATTCAGGGAAAGCTTCATGGAGGAGAAGACACTGATAATGACTGAAGAATGGATTTATATGGGTAGATTGGGAGAAGCAGAAACAGAAGTCAGGAAACTAGCTTCTGTCCTAATGACCCAACTGATTTTTTAAAAAAAAATTGAAGTAGCCACTTCTATTTAATATAGTATTGGAAGCCAGACAACAAAAATAAATAAAATGCATCCAAACTGGAAGAAGTAAATAAACTACCAGGACCCACTGACTTGTACGCTATATTCTGAGCAACAAGAATATGGCCTACTGTTTAACACATGACACAGGTTTTTACTTTCATAGTTGTAGTCTTGGAATGTTTAAGCCAGAAACTTCCAGTTAGATAATATCACAGTGCCAATTGCAAAGAACTAGGTTTTACTTAACATCATTATCTAGAAGGGGAGATAAACATTCCACAGGACATATTTTAATCACCCCTCCCATAATAAACAATTTGTGATTTTTGTCCAAAAGCTTCATGAGTCTTTAGACTTCTGCAAGAATTTAAATAAAGAGAGAAGATAGGTAGAGAAATTCCATAAATGTAAACAGTTTAGAGATTTTAATAACTTATACTGATGCCCTGAACCCTTGATAATGATTCTGTAGCCAATGAGATTGATTGTTGTTGCTGTTCAGTCTCTCAGTTGTGTCTGACTCTTTGTGACCCCATAGACTGCAGCACACCAGGCCTCCCTGTCCTTCACCATCTCTTGGAGCTTGCTCATGTCCATTAAATCAGTGATGTCATCCAACCATCTTATCCTCTGTCATCCCCTTCTCCTCCTGCCTTCAATCTTTCCCAGCATCAGGGTCTTTTCTAATGAGTCAGCTCTTTGAATCAGGTGGCCAAAGTATTGGAACTTCAGCCCCAACATCAGTCCTTCTAATGAATATTCAGGATTGATTTCCTTGATTGTCTCGTTTGATCTCCTTGCAGTCCAAGGGACTCTCAAGAGTCTTCTCCCACACCACAGTTCAAAAGCATCGATTACAAGATTGATAATCATATGGAAATAGTAACTGATTGCAGCTCAAAAAGTTTTTTTATTTTTACTTTTTAAAAAGATTATTTATTTTTAAATTGAAGAAAATTGCTTTACAGAATTTTGTTGGTTTCTGTCAAACATCAACATGAATCAGCTATAGGGAATATAAAAACATTTTAGGAGATTCTTTGGAGAAACACAATAGCCAGTTTTTTTTTTTTTTTGCTGTGATTATATGTATAGGTTTCTGAATTCTTAAAACTAAAAATCCTAAATCAGTGACACTCAGAGCTGGACTCTAGAAATATTGTGAATTTACTTTTGATAACTTTATTCTGAGTCAGTCTTGGGCAATTATGAATCATGACCATTTCCCTGGATCCATCACTATTTATGCTCAGAAGAGACTCCAGGATATTGTCCAGTGTAAAGATGATTCTGCCACCCATTGCTTAAAAAACAACAACAAAAAGATTACTCTGCAATCTATTTGTACAAAAAATGTCAGCATTTCTTCTTCAAACATGAAGACAGAGCTCACTCCACTTTATCATAGATTTTCTACTGACGCTGCAACTTTTTCCCTTCGAGACTGCTCTTGATGTTCTTGTTCATGAAGAGAGAATCAGTTTATAATGAACACTGATGGAGGAGGTGTATGATTGCACTGAGGTTGCACCCTGCTAAGAATGGCCCTACCCTCACCACTGTTTCCTCAAACTACTCTTTTGGAGCCTCCAGACACCTTTAGTGTGTCATCCAGGCCAGTTCTTGCTGGAGGATGTTCTTCCTCTGTCTTTGTTGTTTGATAATTTCTTCCCCCTAAGAACGTTCCCAAACAATTTCCCCTGGTATATTAATGAGGAGGCAGTCTGTTTGAGCTACTTTGTCATGAATTACTGATAGCCCTCTAATCTTACCAGGACTGTTTATATTAAAATTTTTCTAATATTAATTTTTTATATTTAAACTTTTTTTTTTTTTTTTTGCTGCACAGCATGTGGGAACTTAGTGCCCCAACTAGGACTCAAACCTGTGCTCTTTGCTTTAGAAGCACAGTCTTAACCACTGGACCACCAGTGAAATCCTTATATTTATACTTTTAATACAAATAAATCTCTAGTTGGTGGGAGTTTTAGCCAATTCCAAAAGGAGCTTTATAGCCAAGGAGAGCCATCATTGGTAAGAGATGGGGCTATTTGGATATTTAATATAATGCCAAGGCCACCTTGAATTAGGAAGAAAAAAAATAAAAGACCAACCATTTGGTTTTTTTTTTTTTTTAAAGTCCTAAATAGAATGACAACTCACAGACTTGATCTACTCTGATGATATCATATCAAAACTGCAAGTCATGTCATGTCATCAACTCCATAATAGCTCTACTTTTCTCTTGCCTAACTAGCATTTGGCTCTAGTCTCTCTTTTAGTTTAGTCCCCATTTCTCATATCTCCTTTAGAATGATCTTTTAAAAACAGGTAACTTGTGTGGCAACTTGCATCTGATAGCCCCTGTTGCATATACAACATGGTTTAGGACAGGGTCCAATCTTCTTTTCTAGACTCATCATCCATAGCACTCTCTTTCTCTCCGCATCACATTGTCTTCCTCACCTCACTACATTAATTGCCGCATTCTCTTTGGTCCCTCTTGTAAATCTATAAATTTTGTTTTTAAATTACTCTTTTGATTTTATGTATCAATGCTAATATCTTTGAGGACAAACTGTCTTATTTATTTTTGTTTCTTTACCACATAATATGTGTAATATTTTAGAAAACTCAAGAATGGTTTCTTAAATTTTTAATGAACTATTATTATGGTATGTGAAATAGCTAGTGTGCAAGAATGCATCTGAAGCCTTGAGGACAGGTGAAGTCATGTTTGGGGAATCTTCTCAGGATTGATTATAAAGTAATGGGACAGGAAAGAAAGGAATTGTTAGAAGTACTCATAACAAGCATGATTGGGTTGGGAATATTTAAGGAAGACAACCGAAGTAGACTGATTAGTGAGCATGTTATGGGGAAGGAGAAATCAGGCTCTGTGCAGGCCACACAGAGAGCACTGGCTTCGGACAAATCCAGTAGCGATGGTGGGATGGGAAGTTAAAGAGTGAAATCCAAAACAGCAGGTTCTGATTTATGATTTAACACCTGTGTTTAGTTTAGTGATGAAAATCTTTGAGAAGTGACATACCAAATGAGTTTAGGAATGAATTCTTTCTTCAACATGTTTTTAGATATAATTTAAAAAGTGTGGTCTTAATTGTTCTGTTTTATGTGTGCTAAGCTGCTGCAGTGGTGTATGCCAGGCTCCTCTGTCCATGGAATTTTCCGGGCAAGAATATTAGACTGGGTAGACTAATATTACTCCTCCAGGGGATCTTCCCAACCCAGGAATCGGATCTGCGTCTCCTACATTGGCAGGCAGGTTCTTTACGGCTAGCACCAACTGAGAAGCCAGGTTAATTAATTAACAGTTAATTATTCTAATGGTGTGCTATTAAGGAAGACGATATTTTTGGTTGTTTTAGTAACAACCTTTGTTGTTACTAAAGGATATGTTACCATATCCTTTGCCCTTAAACTTGACTGTAAACCTTTGTTGTCTAATACACACAATATCTGTCTAATATACTTAGGAATATAAGGTTGGGAGCCATTCTTAGGCTGCTTTGCCAATGAGATTAACCTTTTTCTGAGAGAGAAATAGATGCTGTCTCATGGCCATATTAATAATCAGTGAAATACATGTTTATTAATGCCATCTTAAATGTTGTTATTTACAACTCAGTTTTCTAGAATTGAAGAGCTTCCAAAGAGCCAGAGTCTTAAGAAATGACTATTAAATCCCTCTAAATCTTTGTTTGGGCAAGATTTAGCACTACTGATTTGTGTAAATACTGGGATAATCCTCTTGCCCTTGGGAGGCCTAGGGCTAGAAAGTGAAGGGAAATGTAACCCAAAGTATAATTAAGTGAGCCAACCTCAAAGAATGTTGACACTACAGACAGATGCATGCTCTTTTTTTTTTCTCTCCCAATTATGAAAACAAAAACCTAGTTTGACCTCTTTACCAAAGGAAACTATAGATAAGAAACCCCTGCCTTTTGGCCACTGGTAGTGACTTCAGACCCTGATGCTGGGAAGGCAAAAGAAGGGGCCAGCAGAGGATGAGATGGTTAGATAGCATCACCAGCTCAGTGGACATGAATCTGATCAAACTCTGAGAGATAGTGGAGGACGGGGGAGCCTAGCATGCTAGAGTCCATGGGGTCACAAAGAGTTTGACATGACTTAGTGACTAACATCAATAACAAGTACTTCAGGGAAACATTTTTAGTCTCTGGTTTTAAGTATTTCTCCCTAACCAGCTCTTATTTCGGAGAAGGCAATGGCAACCCACTCCAGTACTCTTGCCTGGAAAATCCCATGGACAGAGGAGCCTGGTAGGCTGCAGTCCATGGGGTCGCTAAGAGTCGGACACGACTGAGCGACTTCACTTTCACTTTTCACTTTCATGCATTGGAGAAGGAAATGGCAACCCACTCCAGTGTTCTTGCCTGGAGAATCCCAGGGATGGAGGAGCCTGGTGGGCTGCCGTCTATGGGGTCGCACAGGGTCGGACACGACTGAAGTGACATAGCAGCAGCAGCAGCAGCAGCTCTTATTTACACAGGTCAAATAGAAAAGGAACAGAAGAATTGGATTCGAGAATTATGTTTTTCCCCCCTGTTTGGGGAATCTGTAGTGTATTTTTCTAATTCTTCTTGTTGTTCAGTCACTAAGTCATGTCCGGCTCTTTGTGACCCCATAGACTGCAGCATGCCAGGCTTCCCTGTCCTTCACTATCTCCTGGAGTTTGCTCAGATTCATGTCCATTGAGTCAGTGATGCTATCTAACCATCTCATCCTCTGCAGACCTCTTCTCCTTTTGCCTTCAATGTTTCCTCTCATCAAAGTCTTTTCAATGAGTTTGTTCTTTGCATCAGGTGACCAAGATATTGGAGATTCAGCTTCAGCATCAGTCCTTCCAATGAATATTCAGGATTGGTTTCCTTTAGGATTGACTAGTCTGATCTCCTTTCAGTGCAAGGGACTCTCAAGAGTCTTCTCCAGCACTACAGTTCAAAAGCATCAGTTCTTCAATGCTCAGCCTTCTTTTGGTCCAATTCTCACATCCATACATGACTACTGGAAAAACCAGAGCTTTGACTATATGGACCTTTGTGGGCAAAGTAATGTCTCTGCTTTTTAATATGCTGTCTAGGTTGGTCATAGTTTTCCTTCCACAGAGCAAGCGTCTTTTAATTTCATGGCTGCAGTGATTTCAGAGCTCAAGAAAAGAAAATCTCTCTGCTTTCACTTTTCCCCCACCTATTTGCCATGAAATGATGGCACCAAATGCCATATCTTAGTTTTTTGAATGCTGAGTTTTAAGCCAGCTTTTTCATTCTCTTTCACCCTTATCAAGAGGTTCTCAAGTTTCTCTTTATTTTCTGCCACTAGAGTGGTATCATCTGTATATCTGAGGTTGTTGATATTTCTCCTGGCAATTTTGATTCCAGCTTGTGAGTAATCCACCCTGATATTTCTCATGATGTGCTCTGCATATAAGTTAAATAAGTAGGGTGACAATATACAGCCTTGATGTACTCCTCTCCCAATTTTGAACCAGTCCATTGTTCAAAGTCCGGTTCTAACCGTTGCTTCTTGACCTGCATACACGTTTCTCAGGAGGCAGGTAAGGTGGTCTAGTATTCCCATCTCCTTCAGAATTTTCCACAGTTTTTGGTGATCTACACAGTCAAAGGCTTTAGTGTAGTCAATGAAGCAAAAGTAGATGTTTTTCTGGAATTTCTTTGCTTTCTCTATGATCCAACGAATGTTGACAATTTGATCTCTGGTTCCTCTGCCTTTTCTAAGACTAGCTTGTACATGTGGAATTTCTCAGTTCACATACTGCTGAAGCCTAGCTTGAAGGATTTTGAGCATAATCTTACTAGCATGTGAAATGAGTGCAATTGTATGGCAGTTTGAGCATTCTTTGGCATTGCCTTTCTTTGAGATTGGAATGAAAACTGACCTTTTCCAGTCCTGTGGCCACTGCTGAGTTTTACAAATTTGCTGACATATTGAGTGCAGCACTTTCACAGCATCATCTTTTAGGATTTGAAATAGCTCAGCTGGAATTCCATCACCTCCACTGGTCTTGTGCATAATAATGCTTCCTATGGCCCACTTGACTTCAGACTTCAGGATGTCATTCTCTAGTTGAGTGACCACAGCATTGTGATGATCTGGGTCATTAAAACTTTTTTGTATAGTTTTTCTGTGTATTCTTGTATTCTTCTATGTATTCTAATTCCTCTAGTGAATGGTTTAAGACTGGTATATTTTCTGGTTATAAATATCATTTTAAAATAAAGCATTAAAATATGAATAGAGCAATTGTTTAAAATGTCCCATATTGCCAGCAGAATTTGGCTGTAGGCTTCCATAGGACTGGGGAAAACAGAGACCCCACTTTTGGGAGGCACACACAAAATCTTGTGTACACTAGGACCTGGGGAAAAATGCCCCTTATTTATTGAATTTTCTTTCTCATAATCTGAAAATTATCAGAAAGAGTAGAAATTCAAGTTAGAGTTAGGTAGAGAAAAGGGAATACTATAGCTGATAATGATGTAAGGTAAGTAAATCTCTTCCTCATTTGGATATTTCATTTGAATTTACTTTCTCATTTTTTTAAATCTCAGTTTTATTTATTTATTTATTTTTTTACTTTACAATATTGTATTGGTTTTGCCATACACTGACATGAATCCGCCATGGGTGTACACGTGTTCCCCATCCTGAACCCACCTCCCACCTCCCTCAGTGATAGAAAGTCTTAGAGGCAGATGAATAGAAAATTTTTTAGAAAAATTCCAGATGATATGGGATTAATAGAGCTGAGGAAAATAACCTCTTTAAAATTTCTACTGAGTAGCAATAAAAATTGGTGAGGATATTTTTTAACCTGGGCTTCCTTGGTGGTTCAGCTGGTAAAGAATCTGCCTGCAATGCAGGAGACCTGGGCTCGATCCCTGGGTTGGGAAGATCCCCTGGAGAAGAAAAAGGCTACCAACTCCAGTATTCTGGCCTGGAGAATTCCATGGACTTTATAGTCCATGGGGTCGCATGTATAGTCACGGGACATGACTGAGTGACTTTCACTTTAACCTATGGGTGGTGAAAATATAGAGAAACTTGTTCATATCTTGTCAACTTTTTTAGTGAGTTGTAAAATTTAGATGGCATGACTAGCCATATTTATTGAATCTTTTTTATTTTAGAAGTTTATGTTGGAGTTATAATGTGATGAGTTGAGTTATATGAGACATCTGCAAGTAACTTTCTGCCTAGGAAATCTGCATGTCTCTTAGTTCTTGTTGATTAGGATAATGGCCCTGTACATTTTTCCAGACAAGAAAAGAACATCACCACATCAATTATCCCCAAAACTTAGTAAAGCTTCAAAGGGGAGAGAAGACTGAAAATTATTCAAAGGCTTAGAGTTGCTTCATCCTGCACAATTATTTCTTGCTCTTTTCTCTGACCTCTTGCCCAGCAGGACACGATATTCCTTAAAACTAACAAGTTAGCTGTTTCCATTGCTGTAGTGGCATCTGTCTTCTATCTTATCCTGTAAAATAGTTACCTTTGTATTTGTTTTTTGCTTTCCATCTAGATTTTATATGCATCTTGAAAATAGGCACTGTGTCTTAACAATTTGAACCCACATTAAATTAGAATTATGTAAAAGCCTCAGGTGGACTTCCCTGGTGACTCACTGGTAAAGAACTCACCTGCTAAAGCAAGAGATGTGAGTTTGATATCTGGGTTGGGAAGATCCCCTGGAGAAGGAAATGGCACCCCACTCCAGTAATCTTGCCTGGGAAATCCCATAGACAGAGGAGCATGACAGGCTGCAGTCCCTGGGGTCACAAAAGAGTCGTACATGGCTGAGCGACTGAACACATGCCTCCCATAGTGTATCAAGGGGCATTTTATCTACATCCTTACCAATACTTGTTATCATGAATTTGTGTAACAGAAAGAAAATGACTTAAAAATCATTTATTTTTTAATAGAAAAAAGAAAAAAAGTGATTTCCATGAAATCAGTTTATGATGACAACCTAAAGATATCTCTCCACTCTTAGAACCTGTTCTCTAAGGAAACTACTGTGAACAGTTTCTTTGATTTTTCCAGAAAATTAAAATATATATACATGTATATATATAATTTGCAAAAAATATATTCAAATATTGCCATAGTTCTGCACTTTCTATTTTTCACTAAAATATTTGAGTATGTTTATATATAATATTCTTTCAAATGCTGACTTTGATTTCCAATACATATAGTCTCATTTATATAACCTGTCTTTCATCAGTGACCTTTAAATAATTTATAGTTACTAGTTATTTTATTTAATTTTATAGTGAAAAATACCTTTTTATGTATCTTGGAGTACTTGTGTTAACATTTTTATAAGGTAGTTTCCTAGATGCAGAATTGTTGGGTCAAAAAATATATGTATTTCCAGTTTTGAGTTGTTGTTGTTGTTTTGGGGATAAGTCGTGTCTGACCCTGTTTGACCCTGTGAAACCGCCTCCTCTGTCCTCTTCTATCTCCTGCAGTTTGCTCAAATTCATGTCCATTGAGTTGATGTCCAGTTTTGAGAGACACTGTCAAATTCCTTTCCAAAGCTATTTTACCCGTTTATTCATTTTCCTCATACCTCCTGTTACAACAGGGTATAAGATAACTTTGGAATTAGCTAATCGGATAGATAGGGTGGGGTGAGTGCTAGTCATGTCCAACTCTTTCAGCCTCCTGGACTGTAGCCTGCAAAACTCCTCTGTCCTTGGGATTTCCCCGGCAAGAATACTGGAGTGTGTTGTCACTTCCTCCTCAGCGGATCTCCCCCACCCAGGGATGGAATCCACCTCTCCGCATTGGCAGATGGATTCTTTACCACTGAGTCACCTGGGAAGGCAATAGGGTAGATAAGAAACAGCATCTCATAATTTCATCTGCTTTTTAAAATCAGAAGTAAGAGCAAACTTAATTTTTATGACCTCCTCCTTATTTCTACTTGGGCATTGCCTTTTCTTCTGTTATTCCTATTTTATTTTTTAAAGTTGGATTACTTATCATTTCTTATTCCTTTTTATAAATTTTTAAATTAAGAATAACAATTTTTGTCATGCATTAAAAAATATTCTGTAGTTTGTCATTTGACTTTAGGATATTTTTATTATTATACTCAGTTGTTGAATTTATCCGAATTTATCAATCCATTCTCACCATAGCTTCTTAAAAAAAAAATTATGCTGTGTGGGTCTTCGCTGGGGCACACAAGATCTATGATCTTGGTTGTGGTGTTCAGGCCCTTTTAGCTGTGGCATGTGGGATCCAGTTCTCTGACCAAGGACTGAACCTGTGCCCCCTGCATTGGGAGCACAGGGTCTTAGCCACTGGCCCAACAGGGAAGTCACATTTCAATGACTTCTTGATTTTGTTTCCTAGTTACAAATGCCTACTCTACACCAAATTTACAAATACATTTTTCATTTAATATTTTTACTTTAAAATAATTCTTTAATGTACTCGGTTTTTATTTTGAGGAGTAGAATAAAGGAGAAATCTGCATTTATTTTTTCCAAATAGCTAAACAGTTGTCTCAAGTTCATTTATTGAATAAATTTCTTTTCCTTAAAAACTGAAAAATCACCTTTAATGTCAAGTATATTTTCATATTATTTTTGGTATCGATTTGTCTAATATTTCCCTAGTACCAAAGCAATTTAATTTACTGTTGTTTCATGATATAATTTAATATATAGTAAGTAGCCCCTCATTCATCTTATTCATGATTGTTCTGGATATGCTCACATTGTATTTCTTGATGAACTGTAGTGTTATTTTATAAGGCTTCAAAATAATCCTGTTAGTATATATTGAATCTTTTCAACTTTGAGTATTAGTCTCCATGAAAAAAGTCCTTTTGTATTTCAATAAATTTCAAATATTTTCTTTAAATAAGTTTTCACATTAAAAGTTCTGCCTTATCTTTTTGCTATTATAATATCTTTCTAATATCTTTTCTAATGAGTCATAGATTATACATGGAGAAATTATTGTTTTGAGCATTAATTTTATAATCAGACTTGTCACTGAATTTTCTTATTATTTATTATAGTTCTGTGTTAATTCCTTGAGGTTTTCTAGGTGTATAAAATTTCATCTGCAAGTCGTGGTGATTTTACCTTTTCCATTTCTTTTCCTTTCATTGACTGATACTTCTGGGGAAATATTAAATGACAGTGGCAAAAGTGGGCATTCTTCTTGTGTGAATGTTGACGTTTTTTAAGTGCTTCTATTTGATATCTACTGAAATAGACGTATTTTACTCTCTTTTAGTCTGTTAATGTGGTGTAGTATATTAACAGATTTTCTGATATTGAATCACCTTTAAGGCAAATGGATTTTAATGAAACCAATTTAAAGGACACATAATGACTATCATATCTTAGCAATGAAAAGGAAATGTTTTATTTTAAGAACACTATGCAAGGTGAGGGAGAAATGGCATTCTCAATAGTTTAAATTTTAAGTATCCCCAGAGCTCTGTGTGTGAAGATCATTATCTCCTCTTTGTTGCCTTAAGAGGCATTATTATAAAATCCTGGCCAATTAGTTATTTTCTTTGCATTTCAGAGCACCTTATACTGCTTGTTTAAAGAATAGTGTTGTATATTTTCTTATTTGAGTCAGTTTGCAAACTAAATAATTATTTTAAATTTCTCTGTCATGGCTTTGGCACTCTGTAATTTAAAGAAAACCTTTATATAATTAGGATTTGCACATCATAAAGTATAATCAAAAGATGCTAGTCTCTAGCTTGTTTATTATAGAAAAGGGATTCTACTTTATCATTATCTTCTTTCTTTCAAGTGTGATATCAAAAGAATTTTATACAAATAAGAAAGCAAATTTGGGTCAAATTTCACATAAAAATGACGAAAATGATGCCAAATAATATGTTATTCAGGGAAAAGAAAAACCTTTCAAATGTTTGAATATCATAATACCTGACCAACCTATTTTCCAAAATAAACTCTCAGAGGTATAACCTCTATTGTATGTTCATCTTGATGCAGTGATTTATTAGAATAACAAATTTTAGGGATTTTTGAATTGCAAAGAAGTAGGAGAAGGGGATGACAGAGGATGAGATGGCTGGATGGCATCACTAACTCGATGGACATGGGTTTGGTTGGACTCCGGGAGTTGGTGATAGACAGGGAGGCCTGGTGTGCGGTTCATGGGGCCACAAAGAGTCGGACATGACTGAGTGACTGAACTGAACTGATGTTCATTTTATCAATTATTATTTTCACCCTCTTTTGGTAAACAAGTTAATTAAAATATCATGGTATTTTAAGGTATTACTTCACAAAATACATCAAAGTTACATATAATTTATAATATGTAAGGAAAAATAAGATGTAAAAATAAGATAGTCTTTTTTCATCTAATTTTGTCACATTCTGTTTTCAAGTTTTCTAGTTTATCTAATCAAAAGTCAGCTGTGTTACAAAAGAAAAGTATTTTGAATATATAAATTAACTAAGATATAAGTCCAGGGAAAATTCAGTTTATGAATTCCAAGTTTCATTATTGGCTGAAGCTCCTGGAAAGCCTTTCTGAGGATTTCTATGATTTTCTATTATGCTTCTTGTTAGCCTTCCAGAAATTTGTCTTATGGTCTCCTGTATTTTGTGCGCTGTTAGGAGATCTGTTTTATAGATAGTTGCCTTTCCTACCCTGCCTGGCTCAGAATATTGTTCATAATAATTGCTTATGAAGCAATTGTGACCACATTATGCCTCATAAGTTTTTTTCCTAGGAAAGAAATGTCAGGTTTCATTGGCAGTGAAGATGAAAGCCAACCACCTAGATAAAGTAAATGGAAATTAATTTATAAAATTTTGATCACCAGGTTATTGACTTCTCTAAAGCTTTAAGTAGGTCTTTGTTCTTATTCAGGTGTGAGACCTAACGCTTGCCTCAACTTAGCTCTTTTAGAGTTCTCCTGCACCATGGCATTTAAGAAGTCAGTGAGATCCTTCTTGGTTTCATTGTTTTGGATCCTCAGTGGTCCCAAATGACCAAAATTTGGTGAATCACACATATTTGAAAAAAATAGAGAGGGCAAAACTAATACAATTATGTAAAGTGTAAAAATAAAATAAAATTAAAATAAAAAAAAATAGAGAGAGAGCTTAATGATCTGGCACCAACATAGTATTATCTGATAAGCTGTGTATTTTATACATCCGAATATAAGGAAAGAAAGTGTTGGGAACATCCATCAGCCATGAGAACATTTTCATTTCTGAATTGTCCTCTTTCAAGATACACCATGCCTATCAGTTCAGTTCAGTTCAGTTCAGTCGCTCAGTCGTGTCCGACTCTTTGCGACCCCATGAATCGCAGCATGCCAGGCCTCCCTGTCCATCACCAACTCCTGGACTTTACCCAAACTCATGTCCATCGAGTTGGTGATGCCATCCAGCCATCTCATCCTCTGTCATCCCCTTCTTCTCCTGCCCCCAATCCCTCCCAGCATCAGAGTCTTTTCAAATGAGTCAACTCTTCGCATGAAGTGGCCAAAGTACTGGAGTTTTAGCTTCAGCATCATTCCTTCCAAAGAAATCCCAGGGCTGATCTCCTTCAGAATGGACTGGTTGGATCTCCTTGCAGTCCAAGGGACTCTCAAGAGTCTTCTCCAACACCACACTTCAAAAGCATCAATTCTTCGGCGCTCAGCCTTCTTCACAGTCCAGGTCTCACATCCATACATGACCACAGGAAAAACCATAGCCTTGACTAGACAGACTTTTGTTGGCAAAGTAATGTCTCTGCTTTTGAATATGCTATCTAGGTTGGTCATAACTTTCCTTCCAAGGAGTAAGCGTCTTTTAATTTCATGGCTTGCAGTCACCATCTGAAGTGATTTTGGAGCCCAAAAAAATAAAGTCTGACACTGTTTCCACTGTTTCCCCATCTATTTCCCATGAAGGGATGGGACCGGATGCCATGATCTTCATTTTCTGAATGTTGAGCTTTAAGCCAACTTTTTCACTCTCCACTTTCACTTTCATCAAGAGGTTTTTAGTTCCTCTTCACTTTCTGCCATAAGGGTGGTGTCATCTGCATATCTGAGGTTATTGATATTTCTCCCGGCAATCTTGATTCCAGCTTGTGCTTCTTCCAGCCCAGCGTTTCTCATGATGTACTCTGCATAAAAGTTAAATAAGCAGGGTGACAATATACAACAGCCTTGATGTACTCCTTTTCCTATTTGGAACCAGTCTGTTGTTCCATGTCCAGTTCGAACTGTTGCTTCCTGACCTGCATACAAATTTCTCAAGAGGCAGGTCAGGTGGTCTGGTAGAAGCTCCTATTATGTAGCCTCTCAAATTTACTTTCTTTGCAACATTGAATTAATATTTTATATCATATTTCAAATTCTGTTTATATGCAGCTCAGCTTTGTTACTTACGTTTGTTTAACTTTGTATGTGGTTTGGGTGGTGTGTATAAATGGTCCTTTAAGGACAGTTTGAAGGTTGGTTAATACTTTAAATGGTAACAGTGGCAATCTATCAACCCTGGCATAATTTAATAAATGGTGACAGGAAGAATATTTTACTGGTGACTTTTCATAGCTTTCTAAAATACTAGAATTGTTACTTATGTATGGTAAATGGGTTTGATCCTCATAGGATATTTGAAATGGTCACTAACTCTGAATCTGACTGGTAGAACTGCCTACTTAAGAAAATAAAGTCACATGAAGCAGTCCCTGTTGGAGAAGGGTGAGACAGAGGATAAAATGTTTGGCTAGCATCACTGACTCAATGGGCATGAGTTTGGGCAAACTCCAGGAGATGGTGAAGGACAGGGAAGCCTGGAGTGCTGCCGTCCATGGGGTTGGTTGCAGAGAGTTGGAAATGACTTAGTGACTGAATGATAAATATTGTATGTTAATTTTTTTATTATATAACACGTTGTTGTTTAGTCGCTAAGTTGTGTCCAGCTCTTTGAGTTGGACAACCATGAACTGCAGCATGCCAGGCTGCTCTGTCCATCACTATCTCCCTGAGTTTGCTGTCCAGTGTTGTCCAAATCCAAATGACAGATTAGAAAGTTTATTTTTTAAGGAGGTGTTATGTATTTATTATAGGCTGTGCACTATATGAAGGAGTTCTGAGCAAATATAGCACATGATCTTCATCTAATAGGAACAAAAATCTATTTGAGGAGTTAATACATGGAAATTCTCTAGTGGTTATCACAGTTCCTGGGCTTCAATAACTAAATGAGTGAGTGAGTGAGTGACAGCAAAAGGACAAGGCATACATGCAGCACCATGCATTAAATACTGAATGTAAGACAATTAATGTGATTGGAATTAGCAAGTGAGTTAATATTTCACTTCTGGCTTACTCCACAGCTCTCAATAACTTCTGCTGTTCCATACTACACTGAAGAGGTGGGAAGTTGGGGATATGAATAAAAACATAATGAGTGTCAAAAATAATGGAAAATAAAAGTTTTGAGATTTTAGCATTCATATTTTTCAATTAATGTTATGACAGAAAGAAAAGCATGATAATCAAACATGCTAAATGTTTTGGCACATGTAAATTTATTTCTAGTTGTGAAGTCTTGAAAAATATTATGAAAATCAGATCATGAATCAGTTCAATATAATGCTAAAAAACTGTCTATCAAAGTTTTGTTTTGATTTACTCTAAAGACATAGGGATAGAATCAAGACTAAATAAACCATCTGGATAATTTGAGTTTCTAAGGATTATTGGCAGAGAAGGCGATGGCACACCACTCCAGTACTCTTGCCTGAAAAGAGTACTCCATCCCATGGATGGAGGAGCCTGGTAGGCTGCACTCTGTGGGGTCGTGAAGAGTTGGACACAACTGAGCAACTTCACTTTCATTTTTCACTTTCATGCATTGGAGAAGGAAATGGCAACCCACTCCAGTGTTCTTGCCTGGAGAATCCCAGGTACAGGGGAGCCTAGTGGGCTGCCATCTTTGGGGTCGCACAGAGTCGGACACGACTGAAGCGACTTAGCAGCAGCAGCAGCAAGGACTATTGGAAGAGGAGATGTCTGAATTCTGAGTTTGAGTGGATGAGGGATGAAATGGACCTAAACAAGTTGCTTTTTGAAATGTAAAAATAATTTTATAAGGAATATATGTAAAAAATAACTTAAAGTAAAATTGTTCTTGCTATGAATGACAGCGCTCCCTCACTCTTCTCCCTTACCATTTCCTGATCTCTATAAGTAACTACCTCCAACTTTTAAAATATTTTAATGTTTGCTATTACTTTTCTAAATAACAAATAACTTAGAAGATGTAGATTTAGCTCACTTTCACTAACCACAACTGACCTCATCATGTGTGTGGATAGTGCTTAGTTGTCTGACTCTTTGCAACACCATGGACCTGAAGTTTCCTCTATCCATAAAATTTTCCAGGCAAGAATACTGGAGTGGGTTGCCATTTCCTTCTCCAGAGGATCTTCCTGACCTCATATACATGCACTTTTCTGGCATAGTTGTATGTTACTTTTGTTCAGATGAATTCTCTGGGCTTGTGTTAAAAAACCATGTCATTTCTAGCTTTTATTATCTACTTATCTATGGTGGGCCACATAGTGAACTCTTTTCTTTTTTTACACAATCTTATGTTTTCTTTTTTTTTTTTTAATTTATTTATTTTAATTGGAGGCTAATTACTTTACAATACTGTAGTGGTTTTTGCCATACATTGCCATGAATCAGCCATGGGTGTACATGTGTTCCCCATCCTGAACCCCCTCCCACCTCCCTTCCCATCCCATCCCTCTGGGTCATCCCAGTGCATCAGCCCTGAGAACCCTGTCTCATGCATATAGGGTGGTACTGAATTCTCTTAACTTTTACTTGTCTGAAAAGCTTTTGATTTCTCCATCAATTTTGAATGAGATCTTTGCTGGGTATAGTAATCTTGGTTGTAGATTTTTCCCTTTCAGTACTTTAAATGTATCCTGCCATTCCCTTCTGGTCTGCAGAGTTTCTGCTGAAAGATCAGCTGTTAAGCATATGGGGTTTCCCTTGTATGTTACTTGTTGCTTCTCCCTTGCTGCTTTTAATGTTCTTTCTTTGTGTTTAGTCTTTGATTAATATGTGTCTTGGCATGTTTCTCCTTGGGTTTATCCTGTATGGGACTCTTTGTGACTTTTGGACTTGACTTTCTGTTTCCTTTTCCATATTGGGAAAATTTTAAACTATAATTTCTTCAAAAATTTTCTCATACCCTTTCTTCTTCTCTTCTTCTTCTGGGACCCCTATTATTCGAAAGTTGGTACATTTGATATTGTCCCAGAGGTCTCTGAGACTATCCTCAGTTCTTGTCATTTCTTTTTACTTTGTTCTGCTCTTCAGAAGTTATTTCCACCATTTTATCTTCCAGCTCACTGATTTGTTCCTGGTTCAGATATTCTGGTATTGATGCCTTCTACAGTATTTTTAACTTCAGTAACTGTGTTGTGTGTCTCTGCATGTTTATTCTTTAATTCTTCTAGGTCTTTGTTAGTTGATTCTTGCATTTTCTCCATTTTGCTTTCCAGGTTTTTGATCATCTTTACAATCATTATTCTGAATTCTTTTTCAGGTAGTTTGCTCATTTCCTTTTCATTTATTTGGACTTCTGTGTTTCTAGTTTGTTCCTTCATTTGTGTAATATTTCTCTGCCTTTTCATTATTATTATTTTTTAAACTTATTGTGTTTGAGGTCTCCTGTCCCAAGCTTCAAGCTTGAATTCTTTCTTCCTTTTGGTTTCTTCCCTCTAAATTTGGTCCAGTGGTTTGTGTAAGCTTCATATAGGGTGAGATTTGTGCTAAGTTTTTGTTTGTTTGTTTGTTTGTTTTTGCTCTGATGGGCAAGGCTGAGTGAAGTGGTACTCCTGTCTGCTGATGACTGGGTTTGTATTTTTGTTTTGTTTGTTGTTTAGATGAGGTGTCCTGCACAGGGTGCTATTGGTGGTTGGGTGATGCTGGGCCTTTTATTACAGTGGTTTCCTTTGTGCGAGTTCTCACTATTTGATACTCCCTAGGGTTAGTTCTCTGATAGCCTAGGGTCTTGGAGTCAGTGCTCCCACTGCAAAGTCTCAGGGCTTGATCTCTGCTAAGTCTTTCAATGGTAATACCTCCCATGCTTCTCTTGTTCTCTCGGCAGCCAGCCAGATCCCATCAATTAAAGCTTCCATGATGGACTCTTCTCTGCACAAGTCTGACCCTTGTGAAATCCAAGACGGTCTTATCACTGGTTGGTATAGGCAAACATGCGTCCAAAGCCACAGTTCACAATATGACCCCAAGCAATGCTCGGGAGGTCCCTGATCCCTAAGGAGAATGGGAGGGCATCGAAGCAGAGGGGACAGTCCCTGTGTGCTTCCCTTCTGTCGTCCACAGTCTTGTGAAGTCCGCCTGGAAGGACCTAAATGTTGCTTCTTGACCTGCATGCAGATTTCTCAGGAGGCAGGTAAGGTGGTCTGGTATTCTGATCTCTTTAAGACTCTTTAAGAATTTTCCATAGTTTGTTGTGATCACACAGTTGAAGGCTTTAGCATAATCAATGAAGCAAAAGTAGATGTTTTTCTGGAATTCTCTTGCATTTTCTATGATCCAATGGATGTTGGCAGTTTGATCTCTGGTTCCTCTGCCTTTTCTAAATTCAGCTTGTACATCTAGAAGTTCTTTGTTCACATACTGTGGAAGCTTAGCTTTAAGGATTTTAAGCATTATCTTTGCTTCTGTACTTATCACTAATTTAACTGTAAATTCTTCTCCATATGTATAAATCTTCTCTCAGTATACTGAAAGGGAGTATATACTCCTTTTACTCATAAAGGAGTCTCTCAATTTTCTCTTATTTGAGGTTTCTCACTTGGAGTCTTTTGTACTTTTTGCATTTGGATCTGATGAAATGACATGTTATACAGTGTCAACCTCATGAACAAGGATTTTTTTTTCACTAGAAATAAGAGAAGATAATGGAGGAAAACTTGACTAGTATGTGTTTGAAGCATAAGAGTAACACCCTGATTTTGGGGACAAATTGTGTGAGTACACAGTTGACTCTGAAAGTAGACTAGATGATGAAAAAAACACATGGTAAAATTCTCCAACTCCTCTGACAGAAGTCCAAATATCCATTAGGTCATATTTTTAGACTCTTTGCTTAATGTTTATTACTTGGGAAAAAATTGCCAGTTAACTGGCCATCACTGATATCCATAAAGAAAGAATGGACATTTCCAGTAAATCCATAGGGCTAGCCAATGTGAACTATTGGTTTCTTTAGGGGTCTAGGATGATATCAGTGTGGAAGATGATGGGTCGTTTAATTCTGTATGTTGCTTAAAGGATACCTGTCTGGTGCATACCAGAACTTTGTTCTTACAACCATATATATAAACAACATATTCAGTATCTTGTTTTGTTGTTCAGTCATCAAGTCGTGTCTGACTCTCTGTGACCCCATGAACTGCAGCATGTCAGGCTTCCCTGTCCTTCACTATCTCCCTGAGTTTGGTCAGACTCATGTGAATTGAGCCAGTGATGCCATCCAACCATGTTATTCTCTGTCTCCCCCTTCTCCTCCTGCCCTCAATCTTTCCCAGCATCAGGGTCTTTTCCAATGAGTCAGCTCTTCACATCAGATGGCTGAAGTATTGCAACTTCAGCTTCAGCATCGGTCCTTCCAAAGAATATTCAGGATTGATTTCCTTTAGGATTGACTGGTTTGATCTCCTTATTTAATACCTTATTAAGTACTAATAGAAATGGATTTGGGCCATGGTGTAACTGGCATGTCCAGCTGGATAATAGCTACTGCACTGAATGGATTGGCTTTATTGTGATCAGCCTCATGGAATTTAAATGATCCTGAGAGGTTTATGTCTGTACAAGAAAAGGGCAGTCTGGAAATTTTGGCTATGCTTATCTGCTGTGTTCTCAGCAGGACCACTCAAACTCCAGAATCAGACCAATATCTCCATCTTCTGAGGGTCCAATGTACAATGTAAGTACAGGAGTTGATGAACGTTCTCTGTTCCTGCCCACCACCTAATCAGAATTCATACAATGTGGGCTTCCATAGTCAGAATTCATTTAGGATGCCAGAATTCTAATATGTTTGGCACACTGAATATATCAGTCCACCTGAGATCCTGTAACGGCTTATTCAATTTCTTTGACAAAGAGTTCTATTCTGATCACTGTCTGAAAGGTCTGATAGGCATCATTGTCGCAAACACTAAGACATCCCTGGGATGAAAACATTCAGAGGAGCTCAAACAGCTTCCACTGAGGCAGGTTCCCACTGCCTCAATCCAGCCTTCTTATCCTCTGCACCACACAGCTCTTCATCTCTCCCTCATTCTCTCTGTCTTACTCTATCCTTCTTTATTTCTCCCACCCTAACCTGTTTCCATAAAATATTATAAACCTCAGGATCTTTACTTTTTATATTTTGTTCTTACCTATGAAGCTGATAAATAATACAATGCTTTTTGGAAGTAGGTACTTTGCAATGTGTTATTTGCAAAGTAATTTGAAAATAATTCTTAATTATTGCAAACAATTCTTAATTCTCACAAAGATCTTTCAAGATGGGTTACTCTTGCTTTCACACCATGATATATCGTTTCTCCCTCTCTCTCCATGTTTGACATACATAATTTTTACAGAATACCTTTTAATTTGGAATATCCCAGTTGAACTGGATTGGAAAAATATAACATCTATTAAAATATCTTATACATTCAGTCTGTAATGATTTAGATTATATTTTATCTTTCTAGGAAAAAATGGGAGTTTTATCCTTGTGTAAACAGGTTTAAGATATTTATGTCAAGTTGAATGTTTCAGAGTAAGGTAAACTTACAAAAATGACAGCATACAGTGATTCATACTTTAGACTGAGCATCTTTAGGGTTTCTACTTATTTTTTCTATGGATACCTCTATGAAGTAATAGGATATTGTATCTGCTAATTTTAGGTAGTACTGCTTTTATTATTTTAGTAAAGAGTTGTCACCATGAAAATCAAAAGCAGACACATCATTTTAAATCCTGCAATTAAGTATATGCTTGTCAGCAGCTCAGTCATGGTATCTTTGATAGTGTGGGTAATGTGTTTTCTTCTCAGCTTACTTAGGCTGTGGTAATGGAAGCCAAACTCAAACATCAAAGGAAAGAGATTTTCCTCTGTAGGAAAACATCATTACATTTTCACACCATTAGGGTGATAGAAGTATAGCATCTCCTCTGCATGAAGTAGATGCTTTTGATTTTTTTTTAAACTAAACTTAGACTAGGATCATTATTTGTATGTGTATTAAAACTACAATGCTCAAAATAATGCCTACTGACTACCTATTAACATTGTTAGGAAAGGGGTGGGATATGAAAGAACTCACTAATTGAAACTCATTTTAATTAATTATTAGCAGTTACTTAGGCATATCAGCATCTAATTTTCTGTCTTTTAAATGACATTCCCTTGAAAGTTTGAAGCGTTCTTCATGATAGCCTCATAAAAACCAGCCTCAGCAATTATTAAAGTGAGGGCATCAGGCAATTTAATCTCCAACTGAAATCAGGACTAGATGCTGAGGAATGACAGAAATGCCTATTGTTCTACTTTTCTCTTATTGTTAATGAACCATTTTACTAAACAAATGGTACATATACTTGAGAAAATGAACTTTCTGAAAAGTTTTGCTTAAATAAGGCTGCCATTACCAAGATGTTGTAGGGTGAAAATAGGTGAGCTAATATACCTGATTTCTATAAGAATTATTTTCTTTGTTGCTTATGTAACTTTACTTTTAACAAATATTGTTCCAAGAAAGTACCACTAAATAATAGCAATGGTGATGGTAGAGACAAAACCACCCGAATCCACAAGGATGGAAAAAAATACTTCATATACCCACAGTATTTCACACATTTAAAATGATTGCCATGTGTAGAATGTAAGTTATCCAACAGGGAACAGAACAGCAAAAAAGGAAACATGTTTTAATGGCTGAATCATTTTTCTGATTAGTTGAAAACATCCCTTTGTTAAAGCTGCTGGGACGGTAACAAAATGGTACCCTGAACAGTGGTCACTTATTTGATTTTTACCCACCAATATTCTTCAGATTAAATAATGTTATAAAAAAATCTTATCTGCTGTCGCTTAGTGGACAGTCACCTACTAATAGTCTTTAGATAGTAGTAGAAGTAGTGTTAGTTGCTTAGAAGTGTCTGACTCTTTGTGACCCAAGGGACTGTAGCCTGCCAGGCTCCTCTGTCCACGGATTCTGCAGGCAAGAATACAGGAGTGGGTTGCCATTCCCTTCTCCAAGGGATTTTCCTCACCCAGGGATCAAACCCAGGTCTCTTGTATTTCAGGCAGAGTCTTTACCATCTGAGTTACAGGGGAATCCCATTCTTTAGTTAACATGATGTCAACTACAAAATCTTTGTGGGCATTTAGTAGAAATAATGACATCAGTTCAGTATCTTCAGTCTAAAAAAAAGATTTGCTTTACTGTAATGTTGATTTTTCCAAAAAATACATCAAAGCAGCCCTGATAAACCATGTTTTTGTAAAAAATTTCAACTGTTAATGATATAAAATAGTTAAATACTTAATGTTACTCTCCAAGTGATTTGCTGACTTGAGTTAGCCACACTGGAAACAATAGCAACACAGCTTGAAAGAGAGAAACTCTCACATTTAGTCTGACAACAGACTTCTATCTGATTTTGCTTTATATATATGCTGCTCTGTTTCTCTTTTTCTTTCTTTTCACTGGTTTGTAAAACTTTCAGCTTATTCCTTTATCCTCTCATTTAGTCTTTAAATAACTGTGATTGCAGTGTTATTTGGCACAAAAA
Source organism: Bos indicus x Bos taurus (assembly GCF_003369695.1). Taxonomy (NCBI): domain Eukaryota; kingdom Metazoa; phylum Chordata; class Mammalia; order Artiodactyla; family Bovidae; genus Bos; species Bos indicus x Bos taurus. The sequence goes on from NC_040079.1 coordinate 100,813,008, forward strand.
GTACAGATAGACCAAAGAAGTGGAATAGTGTCCAAAATATATCCACCAAGCAGGAGAATTTAGTATGTGACAAAATTTAATTTTATAGGAAAATCACGGTTTACTTAAAAGATTCTAGCAACTTGGCTATCCATTTAGAAGAATATAAGCTTAGAAGCCTACCTCACATCTTATATACAGATAGACTTCAGATAGATTAAAACTTTAAACATTAAAAATGTTAGAAGAAAATGTAGATTAGCTCATGTAAAAGTTAGAGACTGGAGAGGTCTTATAGACATATGATATTCAGAATGTATGAAAGACAATAGAAATTTATTCAAATATTTATAAAAATCATTTATAAAAAAGTTTGCCATAAATAATTTCAATAGAAATGAAAGATTTTGGGAAAGATTAAAATGCAAATGAAGAAATGATGACTAATATCAACAATAAAGAAGTCTTCATAATAAATAGGGCTCTTTATTGAAAGAATCCTATTTTAAAACTCCTATTAAAAAACTAACCCTATTAAAATGTGCAGTTGTAACAATTTAAGCCTAGTTTTAAAAATCCCCTATTAACAGTGAACAAAAAAGATTTGAATGTATAGAAGAACAGATCCAAATGGTCAGTTACATTTGTTAAGAATTTGAAGTTCACCATGTGGTAAATGCAAATTAAATAGTGAGAAATCACTTTAAACCGTCAGAGTGTTGTATTTAAAAGAAGCAGTTACATATACCCTGATGGAGATGTGGACACAGTGTACTCTCATGTCTTATTGGTGAAACGAGACTCAGAACTTGATCTTGTATTGTCTACCTAATATAGAGATGCGTGCGTGTGTGCAGTTCTTTTCAGTTGTGTCCGACAGTTGTGACCATGTGGACTGTAGCCTGCCAGGCTCCTCTGTCCATGGGATTCTCCAGGCAAGAATACTGGAGTGGGTTGCCATACCCTCCTCCAGGGGACCTTCCCGAGCCAAGGATTGAACCTGCATTTTTTGTGTGTCCTGCATAGGATACACATATCCTTTAATTAGCAGATCTACTCCTGGGAATTGAGCCCAAAGAAATAAAAGCATGGATCTGTAAAGATTTATGTAAAAGCAGTTTACTGCTGGAATATTTGTAACAGAAACAAACTGCAAACAAGGTGGATGCACATGAATAGAGTAATGATTATATAGATTATTGGTACATTCTTGCAGTGAATATCACATTTCATTAGGAAGTGTAGATTGGATCTGTCAGTTAACCTTGGAAGATTTTTGAATAAGAAGAGAAAGAAAACATAAATAAGATGGCATAATAACCTCAATTTTGGGAAACAAGCATCCCAAGTTTCATAAATTCCTACATGGGTATCTCTGTCTTTGTCTATTATCTTTGGGCATGGAGAAGGCTATGCGAATAACACAGTTCAGTTCAGTTCAGTCACTCAGTCACGTTCCACTCTTTGTGACCCCATGAATCGCAGCATGCCAGGCCTCCCTTGTCCATCACCAACTCCCGGAGTTTACTCAAAACTCATGTCCATTGAGCTGGGGGTGCCATCCAGCCATCTCATCCTCTGTCGTCCCCTCTCCTCCTGCCCCCAGTCCCTCCCAGCCATCAGGATCTTTTCCAATGAGTCAACTCTTCGCATGAAGGGCCAAAGTATTGGAGTTTCAGCCTCAGCATCAGTCCTTTCACATGAACACCCAGGACTGATCTCCTTTAGGATGGACTGGTTAGATCTTCTTGCAGTCCAAGGGACTTTCAAGAGTCTTCTCCAAAACCACAGTTCAAAAGCATCAGTTCTTCCAGTGCTGAGCTTTCTTTACAGTCCAACTCTCATATCCATACATGACCACTGGAAAAACCATAGCCTTTGACTAGATGGACCTTTGTTGGTAATGGGTTCTAAAACTGAGAAGTGATGTCCATCTGGTTGTGAGCATGGGCTTTGGCATCAGACTTTCTACATTTAAATGCTGACTATGCAGTGTATTCGGAGAAGGCAATGGCACCCCACTCCAGTACTCTTGCCTGGAAAATCCCATGGGCAGAGGAGCCTAGTAGGCTGCCAGTCCATGGGGTCGCTAATAGTAGGACACGACTGAGCGACTTCACTTTCACTTTTCACTTTCATGCATTGGAGAAGGAAATGGCAACCCACTCCAGTGTTCTTGCCTGGAGAATCCCAGGGACTGGGGAGCCTGGTGGGCTGCCATCTATGGGGTCCCACAGAGTTGGGACACGACTGAAGTGACTCAGCAGCAGCAGCAGCACAGTATGCAGTGTACTTAGCTGTGTGATTTTGGAGAAGATACTGAATCTTTTTTAATGCCTCATTTTCCTCTTCTATAAAAGGAAGACAATGCTAGAATCTACCTTTCTGACATTGTATTAAATAAGTTCAGATTCATACCATTTAAAATCATACTGGTTGTGTAGTGAGTGCTGTCAGCTTGTGGATAAGCTAGAGGAGGAGAAAAGAGAAGAGCATAAAAAGGGGAAAAAAAAATCACAAAAAGGCAAGAAATCAGAGTCCTCTTTTGAAGTAATTTGTTTTCTCTGGGGTGCCCAAGTTGGTTACCTACCCTCATCTTTCACCAGCCAGCTCTATTCAAGTGTTTGGACAGGACCCCTCTTATTCCCAGAACCACTTTCAAATCCTTGTCCTCTGCACTGCCAGAGACTGAGGCATGAAGGACAGGATTGCTGCATAATGCAATGGAGTTCATCTTTCAGAGCACACATAACTGACTTCTTAACCCAAGTTCACTCGATAATTACCTGATGTTTCTATCCCACTTTGGCTGTGCAAACAGTTTGTTTTCCCTTAAATATCATTAATACTACCCTTGTTCTTTTCTTTGGTCCTGGGCAGGGGATAGGTGAGGAGGAGGAAGGGAAGAAGTTACTTCAATCTAATATTTTCAGTCCTTTCTTCATATAGCCTATGCTAAAGTCTGACCATTGTCATTTTTTTTTTTTTAGGTGACAATTCTCCACGCATCTATAACTGTTGAGAGCAGAATCACTGAAGGCTTCTTACTTTCCAATTCTTTTCAAGGATGTTTGTTTAACAGACAGCCCGTGAGAGAGACTGTCTCCTTCTCTAGCAAAGGGAGGATTTCCCTCCTCTCCTGTAAAACAAAGTTAATGTCTTCTTCCGGGGCGAAGTGTGGGTTTGTTGCTAGCTCATTGTAAAAGATTAGGGGTTTCCTAAATTCAATGACAGAAACCCACGGTGTACACAGCATAGACCTGGGCCCCTCCATATTGCCCTTGAGACCTTGGGGATCGAAGAACTAATGTGAACTCATAGCAAGCAGCTCATGCTGCTTGCTATGCCAAGACTAATAAAGTTCTTTGTTTCTGACCCAGGAAACTCATGTTTTCTGCCAGCATCTTTGACACTGCATCAGGCTAATTTATTAACCTGAATGTAGAGTAAAATCTCAAAACTTCACAATTCTTGCCACTATTCACTAGACAACAATTTTATACTTTGAAATGAGATAATGTAGGTAAAAGGCTTCCCAGGTGGTGCTAGTGGTAAAGAACCCACCTACCAATACAGGAGATAAGAGATGTGGGTTTGATCCCTGGGTCTGGAAGATCCCTTGGAGGAGGGCACCCCACGCCACTATTCTTGCCTGGAAAATCACATGGACAGAGGAGCCTGGTGGGCTGTAGTCCATAGGATCACAAAGAGTTGGACACAACTGAAGCGACTTAGCATGCACGCTTGCATGCAGTGTAGGTAAAGGGTTCATGCAGTCAAATTACAAGGAACAACTTTAAGATTGTAATAAGGTATGGAAAAGTACTGTCTGAGATTTCCAGAGAAGCCAAGAAGAGCTTGGTGGACTGCAGTCCATGGGGTTGCAAAAGAGTCAGACACAACTGAGCGACTAAGCACATTTACCGGTTTACTTAGGAAAAGTACAGTCTATATTTTGAAGAAAAAAACTTGAATTTTGAAAATATTTGAATTTTTGTAAAGTTGTGAGACACAGTGATATCCCCAGGGTGTGCTTAATTTTCAGGAAGTAAAGTATGGCCTCAGCTTAAACTTTGAAGTGCCACACGTAACTGCAAGGGAGCATGAAAGATATGGTTTTTGGATAGGTAGGATGTGCTTATATTAGCTACCGTGGAAGGGTTGGAGAACGAAAGTTGCTGTACAGCAGATGATCAAACTGGCTACTTATGGTGCCAATTTGCCTCTGGTTTAGGTTCAATAAGGAGAGCTTCTCAGTTAGTGGTCCCAGTAGAGTGGCTATTTATGGTTGCCATCAGGATGAGAGTTAGGGAGAGAGGGAACCTATTAAATGATAGATGGACTTAACTGACAAGGATGAAGAGGTGTGGTTAAGTTTTGACAAGAGATAACAAGAAGAGCTTCCCAGGTGGCACTGGTGGTAAAGAACCCACCTGCCAATGCAGGAGACATGAGACTCAGGTTTGATCCCTGAGTTGGAAGATCCCCTGCAGAAGGAAATGTCAACCCACTCCAGTATTCTTGCCTGAAGAATCATAGGATTGCAAAGAGTTGGATATAACTGAGCGTGCAAATATAACAAACATAACAAGATAAGCGGAAAAGGAAAAACGTATGACAAGACTTGGAGGTCATGATTTGTTTATTATCTGATGATGAAAAACAATGTGGATTGATTAAATGATTGAGCAGTGGAGTAGTTTAAGTAAGTGCTTCCTGATGTTTTTCATATCATAGAAAACAGTATCAATAACATCACATTCTAGGATAAATGAAGGAAGCAGAATGTAGCTGATGGCAACTGGCAAGAGCATTCCTACTGTATTCCAGCTGTCCATCCTGACAGCAGCATCTGTAGCCTGAACACTGTAACACTGGCTTCATCACATTGCTTGTGAAGCTGTGCACCCAGAAGCATATGTAAAGATATACCCTTAGTCAAAACTATAAAGACAGGAGACTGAAGAAATAGCAGATTGGATATAAAACAACTAGGGCCATTGCCTTCTTGAATGGAAAAAGCACACAGGTCAAGTTCCCTGGCTTAAAAATATCACACAAGCTAAAAAATATAATTTGTCAATGGATCAGGAACAAATTTGCCTCAGGCAGCTGACTTACACAGAACAAACTAATAGAGATTGATGAATAAAAACCATAAAGCCAATCTATTAATTTACACTGAGAAGTGAACATGTTGAGAGGATCCAAAATGTTTGCATATCAATATATTTTCTGCCTGTGGCCAGTTTTCTCAAAAGGGCAAATTATGATCAGAAGCATGCTCAGTGAGCCTTGAATAGGACCAAGAAGAGTGGGGTGTGTGATATTCCAGCCTATATTGCCAACTGGTGGATGGGTTGACAACTTCTGTGCCACTTTAAAACTTCTGTGCTTTAGGGCCACTAGACCCCCAAGTCTGGAGATACACTCCAAACTTCAGATGCTGAATCTTCTTTCAGAGAGGCCATCTTGAGAGTTCTCCTTTGTTTCTGTTTCTCTTCTTTCAGTGAGATTAACATATAACTCAATTTGGACATAGATAAAGGCAATGGCAACCCACTCCAGTACTCTTGCCTGGAAAATCCCATGGAAGGAGGAGCCTGGTAGGCTGCAGTCCATGGGGTCACTAAGAGTCGGACACGACTGAGTGACTTGGACACGACTGAGTGACTTCACTTTGACTTTTCACTTGCATGCATTGGAGAAGGAAATGGCAACCCACTCCAGTGTTCTTGCCTGGAGAATCCCAGGGATGGGGGAGCCTGGTGGGCTGCTGTCTCTGGGTCGCATAGAGTCGGACACGACTGAAGCGACTTAGCAGCAGCATTCTTACAATTCTAGTCCATTTCTGCTTTCCTAGAGCTTCCCTTGTGGCTCAGCTGGTAAAGAATCTGCCTGCAGTGCAGGAGACCTGGGTTTGGAAGATCCCCTAGAGAAGGGAAAGGCTACCCACTCCAGCATTCTGGCCTGGAGAATTCCATGGACTGTATTGTCCATGGGGTCGCAGAGTCAGACACGACTGAGCGACTTTGACTATCACGATCTGCTTTCCTGAGGGCATATACCTTGTCTGAAAAAAACCTATGGAGCTGAAGCAGTAGTAGACTGCCTTGCCACCATGGGCTAATAAAGTCCTTTTAAAAGAGAAGGTTGTTTGTTCCAATGAAATGAAAGGACCCACACTTTTATGGAAGAGCTAGTCAAAATGAACCTAAGCAATGAATGCTGACACACAGCACGAGGCTCCCCAAAGTCTGGGGAAATCGATTCCACAAATAACAGATCTGTGTGTGATGCCATTTCTTTCCAAGTGACCCATTCCTCTGCCTATTCTTTTGGTTCTTTTCTAATGAAATTTACCCATGGTAGTCTTTCTTTTCATGTGTAATTCATGTTGAGTGTAATCCTACTTATAAACATCTCCAGTGACTCTTTTTAGGGTGTGGTTGCATTGCAAAGCAGTTAAAAACTTCTCGAGTAAGGATCTGCATGCGCAATCATTTAATCTTTAAGATGTGTTATAAACTTAAAGGGGTTTCCCTGGTGGCGCAGATGGTAAAGAATCTGCCTACAATGTAGGAAACTTGGGTTCAGTCCTTGGGTCAGGAAGATCCCCTGGAAAAGGGAATGGCAACCCACGTCAGTATTCTTGCCTGGAGAATCCCATGGATAGACAAGCCTGTGCGTGCGACTGAGCACACACACAGTCATCAGCTTAAATCTCCAAGCGTATCTCTCTAGTATATTAGTTCTTCTGTTATATTTTCAAGAAACATGATGCCTTACCAGAAGTATTTACTTTGACTAGAGAACTGTCTGTTCATTTAAGAATAAATGATCTTGAACTAAATTTTACATTGAAATGTAGGCATAATGTTTTGTCTCTTCTGAGAATTATATTTTTTACTTTATTTTACAATGCATTATAGAAGTGAAGCAACCACCTTCTTGACTATGTTACTTATGTGTGTTCATGTCTCTTACTTCTCTAAGCCTAATGTGTGTTTCCTTTTCAGAAATACTGAACTTCGACATTTTGACAGTGCTATTTAATATATAAACAAGTTTGCTTATTATATTTATCTAACAAACTAGCAACTTAGATTTTCTATACAGCATCATATAAACCAGTTGAAAGTGAAAATTTCAATCGAAATAGTACTTTGACATTATTTTTCACATGACTATTAATTACTGAGAATTATAATTTTGCTGTAAAAGAATTTGACTTCCCCTAAGGAAACAGCATTTTCTAATGATCTGTCAGCAAAATATCTCCACAAATGAATTTATTTATTGAGTTCTAAAGTCCCAAGTTGTCTGGACAGTTCTCCAATTGTGTGTGATGTCCCTCCAAATTTAATTTCTTCTTATTTCTTGACATCTAGGATCCATAGTATTTCTAAGAAGTGTGAAAAGAAAGTCCATCTGAAGCAAAATGGGATTACTTTAGTTCTCTCTTTGAAATTATATTTGAAGTTGCCTGAATATTTGGAATGTACATTTAAAGAGGGGGTGAAAGTTAATTAATCCTCTGTTCTCAAAAGGAGTTGTGACTCCAAAGTGTCAGAGAGAAAATCCAGGCAAATCAACCTGACTTTCTTTCTGCTTTCCTTAACAATGCATAAAATCCAATTAAAGTAAATATCAGTTGCAGCCTTTAGTGGCAAAGAAGGAGTAGAAATTAAGGAAATGG